>NW_007729291.1:68328-79980 GCF_000696425.1 Galeopterus variegatus | reverse complement strand
CTCTCTCTCTCTCTCTCTCTCTCTCTCTCTCTCTCTCTCTCTCTCTCTCTCTCTCTCTCTCTCTCTCTCTTCTTTGGCTTCTGAAAGCTAAGAATTTCCAAATTAAGACAGAATTTGTTTCTGAAGGCTGTTTTCTTAATTATAATTTATACTTCTCTTTCTCTTTCCTTCCTTCATTTCTTTCATTCTTCTTTTCTTTTCCCTTTATTTCTCCTTTCTTTCTTTTCTTCCTTCTTTCCTCTTTTTCTCCCTTATTCATTATCTGTCAGCCTTTTTATCTCTTCTCCAACCATAGACTAATGATGTAATAAACTAGAGGAGAATATTTCATTATAATATATTCACATTGTCTTATTAATAGTGTGGTGTGGGAAAGGAGTTTTTGCCTCAGTCATTTGAGCTGCTATAACAAAATACCATAAGCTAGGCAGCTTATAAACAATATAAACTTGCTCACAGTTCTGGAGGTTGGGAAGTCCAAGATCAAGGCACTGGCCGATTCTCTGTCTCGTGAGGCCTCTCTTTCTGGTTGATAGATGGCTGTCTTTTCATTATAATCTCACATGAAAGAAGGGACAGGGTTTCACTTGGGTCTCTTTTAACAGAGCACTAATTCCATTTATGAGAGTTCTGCCTCCATGACCTAATCGCCCTCCCAAAGCCCCACCTCCTAATACCATCATCTTGTGGATTAGGATTTCAATATAGTCATGTGGTGAATAAGGACATTTTGGCCAAGAACAAGCCACAGATACTATGGAGACTGGAGCAATAGCCTATACCAAATAACCTAGGTGTGTAGTAGGCTACACCATCTAGGTTTGTGTGAGTACACTCTATGATGTTGGCAGGCCTACAAAATCACCCAACAATGTACTTCTTAGAACATAAGATACATGAAATTATATGAATTTGGGTGGGAGGATATTCAGACCATAGAACTTTCCAGATATAAAATATGTGAGGAATTTTTATTAGTTTCACATTCTTTCTAATATTGTATCTTAAATTGAGGAAACTAAACTTTTTAAAAGCCTCTGAAAAAATTCTTAGACGAGGAATAAAGTTGTCTTTTGGTTTTTTTTTTTTTTTAGAACTTTCATTTGGGTATCAATTTTCCATGAAAAAAAAAAGAAGAAGGTAGAAGAAAGGTGTAAGGAGGAGATTATGAAGGCCTGAACAATGGTGTGGTCATGAGGGTCATAATGGCATGAGTGTTGTTGTCACTCACCTTCATAGTATATAACCTCCAAAATGTTGATTATAAGAAGTGGGGTTTGCATGCTCAGTCAATTAGGTGGGCCTCTTCCTCCTAATTGCTATCTAGGTTTCAGATAATTTTTCCCCTCTTATATATTTGGTCTTGTTGGTACCAAGAGATCAAGTTAAATTTAGCTCCATTTAGAATTGTTACCAACACATATAAATTGGTGCTTAAACGTCACACAATGCTGAGAATTTTTGAAGATTTAAGAAATCTTCATCAGGCAGAGGGGCAGCAGGCATGTTAAAAGATTCCTCCATATCTTCCTAGTAATAGTCCTCTAATGATCATAAGGTATTTGTTGATGAATATATTTTTTCTCTTTATTTTTTTTTTTTCAAGGATCAAGAAAAGAAAATTGTACCTTAGAAATGACTGAAATCTTGCCAGGGGAGAGTGTCAATTTTTTTCACTATCGAATCCACCAAATAAACACACAAACAAAAAATACTACCACATAGTGGACATACAATAAATATTTCTTAAGTGAATGAATAAATTAGCAGATGCTAATCATCCTCTCAAATACATTAATATCTCTTGATATGCTTAATAGCAGATTGGTCACCTTTGCATCATACCTCAGCAATTCTAAGGAACTTGACCGATACAATATCACAGTTATTTTGATATGTCCAATATTATTGAAATAATAGCAAAACTGTTTGTCAGAAGGCTGAACACTCAATTTTATATCAGTTATCAGTCAATTTTAGAAAAATCAAACCAAAAATTAAATAACCAATATGACTACTTTTTAAAAACCCTGTAATATATACATGATATATGTTTTCAAAAGCAAAGTGGATTACACATGGTAGAAAAAGAATTTGATTGAAGCATGACTTATTTTTGTTAAGTGGAAATATGTTCATCTACTCTAAGTTTGGGGGCAGGTTCTGATCCCATTCACCTTGAGCAATTACAATTTGGTAAGTGCCAAATACTTAACAGTTTCTATGCTTATTATTCACTGTGCATAATGGGATGAGTTGTTGAATGAAAGATTTCAAACAAAATGTTATGTTTATATGAAGTCAATGGGTACATAATATAAAAGGTCCATATAGTTTATTACAAAAACGTAAAAAAGTATAGAGGAGCTCTAGCTTTTGATTTAACATCTTACTCATTTGTATTTTACTTATCAAATAACTTCTACTTTCAAAAAGATGGAGATGTCTAATAGTACAAAAAATGTGACAATGGAAATGTTTTATTTCTGTCCTGTCCAATACAATAGCCACTAACTACAGATGGCTATTGAATACTTGAATTGTGACTGTGTAACTGAAGAGCTGACATTTAAGTTTTATTTACTTTTAATTAATTTAAAGTTAAACAGCCACTTGTGGCTAGTATCTATTATATTTCGAAGTGTAGTTTTAGAACATGTCAGATAGGGTGGGAAAATTAAAAACAAACTAAGAAAAACCCTCTTTGTAGACAACAGAGCCTTTTCCAACCCACTCACATATCGCTTAACAGCAGGGATACATTCTCAGAAGTGTGCCATTAGAGGATTTTGTTACCATGCAAACATCAAAGTGTGTACTTAAATCTAGATGGTATAGCCTACTATGCACCTAGGCTACATGGTACTGTCTTTTGCTCCTAGGTTACAAACCCGTACAGCATGTTACTGTACTGAACAGTGTAAGCAATCGCAACATGGTGGCATTTTTGTATCTAAACATAGAAAACATATGGGAAAAATATGATATAAAGGCAAAAATGATAAGCTGGTATAGGGCACTCACCATGAATGGGGCTTACAGGACTGGAAGTTGCTCCAGGTGAGTCAGTGAGTGAATGGTGAGTAAATGTTGAAGGCCTAGGACATTCCTGCTCACTACTGTAGACTTTACTATAAACACTGTACACTTAGGCTAAACTAAATTTATAAAAAAATTTAAGTAATTGTGCTAAGATGTTACAACAGCATGATGTCATTAAGCAATAGGAATTTTTCAGTTCCACTGTAATCTTATGGGCTACCATCATATACACAGTCTGTTACTGACTAAAATGTCATCATGCAGCACATGACGGTATTAATGGGAGTTCCTTTCAGGACTTCATTTAATACTTTTCCTTGTGCTTTGTTATTGAGCAAAAATTCAATTTTGAAAACATGCTTTTGAGTTCATGGAAGATTCCTAGGTACTCACCAGGATGATACGCATGTACAATCTTCATACTGTAATTATAGAAATAACAGAAATTATTTAAAATATAATAACTTGATCTAATGTCTCAAAAGAAGTAACGCCAGTCTGTAATAATAAATAAAATGATAAGTAACTTACTAACCTCAATGTCCTTAAATACTTTACTGTTTGGGTATAGAGATAATCATCAAGAATGATAAAGTTATCTAAAGAATTATTATATTGTACTAACATTAGTAGGAAATTGTGAATATTTACAACTGAACTGGTTAAATGTAAAAACCCTTGTATGTAAATGTGGTAAGTTAACTTTTTTGCATGAAAGTGTACTTATTTATGCTTTTCTCCTTTTGATGCTGGTTAATTAATGTGACAGTTCATACATTCAATTTACACACTAATCTTTTCAGTAAATATTTCTAATCAGCCAAATGTTTGCCAGCCTCTGGGCTAGATTCTGGGATATGAGGATGAAAGACACTCAGAGTTTGTTGGGAATTCTTATAAGTAGATGAACACTATAGTTAGGAAATTAAGTACTGACACAGAAATATGCAAAGGTATTCTGGGCACATAGAAGAAGAGCATCAGTCACAGAATAAAGACTGAAAAAGATTTGTCATTGGATAGTCACTCGAGGACAGCAAACTATTTTAATTTATTGTCATATCCTCAGTGCTGTGCAATTATTTATAGGAAACTGTATTATTCTCCTACAATAAATTAACCTCTGGGTGGACATTTGAGGGAACAGAAAGATTTAGACAAGTGGGAAAAAGTTGGGAGGGACATTCCAGGCAAAGAGAAGGGCTGTGCAAAGCACAGACACACAGATTGCCAAATGTATTGGAGAATTTGATCTAAGACTCGACAAAAAGGAAGAAAAGTGAAAGACATGAAGTAGGACAGATGGGGTTCAAATCAAGACAGAGCTTCTATAAAGAGTTTAAATTTTAATATGAATGCTGTCTGTAGTCATTGAAGGACTTCAAATTGCTGACTAGTTTTCTTAAGACTCAGATTTATTTCCCTCAGGCCTTGAGTACATAATGATTTGCATGGCTGCTGTAATGATATTCTGGGGCACTGCAGAAATTCAAGTTCATAGATGTCAATGAGTAATATTCTTATTAATGATGGCACTATCAAAAGCATGTGCATCTGATTTACAGTGACATTCAAAAGACTTATTGTTGAATAATGAAACATTATTTAATGCGAAATAGAAAGGGAGAGAAAAGTTAATATAAGTCTGTGAAGGATTTAGAGATCAAAAAGGAAGTCTCTTCACACTAACCAGTATCCAACTCTTTGATGATGGGTGTTATAAGACTTAAGTCAGTAAGTTATGAATATATGATTATTTTTTCCTTCTAAAAGACAAATACAATAAAACAAAATAAAACAAGAAAAGACAAAGTTCACAAGAATAATTCATTATTTTCAAGATAATATTCTTACAAAATTGTCACACAGATTAAAAGGTACAAATATATACATATCCACATATAGAGAGAGATCAAGAGTGACTGTGATAATAAGCATCTTGTCTTCTGGTTTTCAATTTTCGGAAAAAATATGGAAGTCATATTATTTTTAATTCCACTATATTTTCTAAGATAAATATATTACACTTTCTCAAGCTGAAAGTAAATATTAATCACTTTTTATTCAGAACAATCTGCTCTCATAAAATGTGTAAGCACAATTTATTTATGGTTGTACTAATCAACACCATTCAAGATAAACATCTGTAGTTTTCAAATAAAATATGAACTCTGTAGCAATCTTTAAATGTAAGACAACCAATTTTACCTTTATGCATATAATGTTGATATTCTTGGTAAACTGAATTGTGATACCCAATTTACCTGTACAATTTTTTTTTTTTTTTTTTTTTTTTTTTTTTTTCGTGACCGGTAAGGGGACCTCAACCCTTGGTGTGGTGTCGCCCGCACCGCGCTCAGCCAGTGAGCACACCAGCCATTCCTATATAGGATCCGAACCCGTGGTGGGAGTGTCGCTGCGCTCCCAGTGCCGCACTCTCCCGAGTGCACCAGGAGGCCGCCCCTACCTGTACAATTTTAACATCAAAACAGTACACTCTATTTAAGAATGCCTCTTGCTAAAAGGATTTCGAATGCCCATTCATGCTAAGTTGCAAGGGATACTTATGAAAACATATAAGAACCATATAAAATAATTGAATTTAAAGTAGTATGATGCTTTGAGTATTCTCCAATAGAACAGTAAACAAAAATTCATGGAAAAACAGAGCAAGTAACTAATTTTGTGTTGTCTTAATAGATTATCTTTTGAAGGAGCAGTGTCACATCATGGAAAATAAAAAACTAATTGCTGTTAACTCTGTTTCAGATTTCTTGAAATGAACAAAAACTTAATAAATCTACTGTAAGTGTCTTATTGGAGGAAATGAATGAAGAGCAGCAATGAAATTTGCAAGAAACAAGTAAATGAATCTGGCC
Source organism: Galeopterus variegatus (assembly GCF_000696425.1). Classification (NCBI taxonomy): domain Eukaryota; kingdom Metazoa; phylum Chordata; class Mammalia; order Dermoptera; family Cynocephalidae; genus Galeopterus; species Galeopterus variegatus. Next base: position 74,059 of record NW_007729291.1, on the reverse strand, counting down.
TCTGTCACCTCTCACTTGCACAGCTAAAACGACTGGGTTCCTATTCTCTCTACTGTCAGCCTTGTTCTATTCAATACATCTATCAAATAATTATTAAAATAATTCATCTAAAGCTTAAGTTAACATGTCACTACCGTTATGTAATATTGCAATAGTTTCTTCTTGCTTAAGGGATAAATCCATGCTTCTTATTGTAACACAATATACTTTTCATGATCCAGCTCATGCTCAGGGTGTCAGCAATCTGTAAGTTTACACTCCAGCTCCTTCAAATGATGTATATTTCTCAGCATCTGAAAGTATGTCTATCTTTTGAGACTGTTCTTTCAGTCCACCTAGTTTGGAATGTCATTCCATCTATGATCATTCTACGATCCCTTGAAACTTGATTGAAACATCAACTCCTCAAAAACATCCTCCATGACAGTCTAGTACAAAGCCCAGAACATTGAATCTGCTTTATAATTATTTCAAAGTATGTTCCTATGGATTGGAATGTGAGTTTTGATAGCAGACACTGTGTCTTTTTTCTCTTCCTCTTTTTCTTCCTCTTTTCTCCTTTCCTCCCCCTCTTTCTCTTCATCTCTTCCTCCTCTGTCTTCTTCTAGTCTCTTCATGTCACATAGCTTTCTACATATTAGGTGCTCAATAAATGTGGAAAAACAGATTTGATAAACTGACAAAAATATATATAGTTCATGTCTTATTACCTTGATAGTTTACAATCTAAAACTATTTTCCCTTTATATCAAATGATACAAAACATCAAATAACAATGCATCTTGTAACATGCAGATGCCTTTTTATTCAGTCTTCTCACCCCAATCTTTACTGAACTCCTTTTAATTCTTCCTACTCAACTTCACTTTTTTGACCAATTTCTTTAAAACTTAGAATTTCATGTCTCTCTTTTGAATTCATACATTTATTAATGTTTGAAAGTTTTCAGAATCAAAATGAAGTAGTCTGTGTTAAAACAAACAAACAAACAACCTGAAAAATAGAGCTGGGGAAAGGCCACAAGAGGGGAGTTCTATGCATGTATGCCTTATAACAAGAACTATCACAGGACTCTGAAATGCCATGAGTTGCTATTGAAAACTTAATGAAAAATACTTCTGCAAGGACATCTGCCTAGCAGCTGCCTATCCAACGTTGAATTGGCATCACTCTTTTTATTGATCATTGTAGCCACGGGTAATTATTCCCAAACATATGTGTAATCCTACATAATTTTTTTTAAATCCTTTGTCTTTCTGTACCTCTATGAATATGTGCATAGTTTACTATGGCACACACATTCCCATTGCAATGCCATGTTCTCTAATAAGTATTCGTTTTTTTTGTTTTGTTTTTTTTAGATAGTCTTTCTCTCTGTTTGCTATTCAGGATAACAAATGAAATAAATCCATTATTGTTATTTTTTTACTTCCAAACCAATCATTTCTTTTGTAATTCTTCTGTGTCTATTTTTGTATTGGCACCAATCACCTTTATATTACCATAATAGACTCCCTTTTCTTCAACCTAGAGTAGTTATTATGGCCAGAAAAATCTTTGTTATATACCATTTCCACAAGGATTATTTCATTGCTAAAAGCTTTCAGTAAAATCCAGTGCCATATTACTTGAAATCAATATTCAAAACTTCAGTTTAAATAGAATATTTTTAGGGCCGGCCTGTTACGCACTCGGGAGAGTGCGGTGCTGATAACACCAAGGCCACGGGTTTGGATCCTATATAGAGATGGCCGGTTTGCTCACTGGCTGAGCGTGGTGCTGACAACACCAAGCCAAGGGTTGAGATCCCCTTACCGGTCATCTTATAAAAAGCAAAACAAAACAAAACAAAACCAGAATGTTTTGAGTACTAAAGCATATATCTGTTATTCTAAGAATTTGTAGGTACAAAGGTAAATAAATAAATGGTATTCTTGAAAAGCCTGCAAACATGTTGGATATGCAGACCCATGGCTTATCAATTTAATAAAACATGCTAAACATATTTATATAAAAATATACAGTGAGAGTGATTTCCTATTGTAAATAATGTGAAGAACTTGTAACTTGTTATTTCTTTTTACAGCAACAACAACAACAACAAAAATTCTGGAGAAACTTAACATTAATGACCCTTTTCAAACCCAGAAGAGAACTGAAGTTGCAGGGCAAGCAACCACCATGAAATCTGGAGATAGGCTCTTCTAGAGAGATACAGCAACTGAGATCTGTTTAGAAGGAGCAGAAGCTGCTGGAGCCATAAACTGGTAGGAACACCTAAGTGGTAATTTTAATGAATTACTGAGGCTAAGTTTGGAGTTGTATGAGAGTGAGAAACTCCTGGAGCCACAGTCCTAAGACACCCCCTCCCCTCCAGATTTCCCTCTATGTGTTGGGCTTTTTCCTCCAGGCACCTTACCAGATCCTAGCTATGAGGATCCAGAAAGAGCAGACATTGTGCAGAATTAACAGAACCTTTTTCTGCTCTATTAAGGCCCACTCTCCAACTGAAAGAACTTTACAGGAAAGACAATGTCTCTCAGTAGGTGAATGGGTAAACAAATGTGAGTATTATCCAGCAAGAGAAAAACAAAAGGATCAAAAGATTGATGCAACACAACTTGACTGAATCTCAAAGATGTGCTGGATGAAAGAAGCCAGTATTAAAGTTTGCATACTATGTGATTCTATTTCTTATGACAAGCTTGAAACAACAAACCTAATAATAGGAAATAGATTCTGATTGTGCAGTATTTACATGAATCTATGTGCGTGTTAAAATTCATCATACTGCATGCTATAAAGGAAAAAAATCAATTTAACCATATGATAAAAAAAAAGAAAACAAAAAAAGGGATTTATGATAGTGAGAACTTCCTAAATTAGAACCACGATTATAGGTGTATAGAGAATTAGATGAGTTTTAGAAAAATGTATGAGAAAAAAATAACTAGTAAATGATAATTGTATGCATCAGATGAAGTGAAAGACTAAGTACAAGATGACATGTGGATTCTAGGTCAGATGACTGTGAATGGGACTTCCATTTGCTGAGATAGGGAGTACAGAAGAAGAAATGTGTCCAGGATGAAGAGGCTGAGTTAAAATATGGATGAAGTAAATGTAATGTGGACATGCAATGGACAATTGATGTCTGTTATTTTCTCCCAGAAAAGCAGAAGTCTGGGTAACCAGAGTCAATGTTCTCAGTTTCTGTTCAGGATTTTAGACAGAGTAGGCTATACTGATCTTTACACTTCAGATTATTGAAATAAGAATCATCTAAGTCTATGTTTAGGGGCAGAACTAAGATGGAAAATTTAGAAGGCAATATAACTGATGGAGTTTGGATGTGTTGTCCCCTCTAAAACTCATGTGGAAATTTGATCTCCAATGTGTCAGTATTGGAAACTGATTGAGCCATGGGGGAGGATCCCTCATGAATAGATTAATGCTCTCCCTGGGGGAGGGGGGGTAGTGAATAAGTTCTCACTCTATTAGTTCCCAAGAGACCTGATTGTTTAAAGGACCCTGGCACCACCACCCTCTGCTTCCACCATCTTGCAATTTGAGACCCCTGGGTCACTGTCACCACCACCAGATGGACTTTGGACTTCTCAGTCTCAGAAACTGTAAGCAATTAATTTCATTTTCTTTATAATTTACCCAGTTTCAGGTATTCTGTTATAGTAACACAAATCGAACTAAAACAATAACATAATCTCAATCTGGAAAAGCAAGACTAAGAAAATAAATCGTACATTGAGATTGATAAATATGAGATCAAAATGAGAAGGTTCATAACATAATTTGCTAAGGCAGAGCCATGAAAGCTTACTTAAACTGCTCCCAGAGACCACCATCAGTTATTTATTATGATGCTTTGATTAGGACTGGGAAAAGGAGGTGATTAGGATATGAAGTCATGTAAATCACTTGAATACCTAAGTCTAAAATTCAAGCTGAACACAAGACTGAACAAATAAATCTGGTATCATCAGCAGAACATAGTGTTTCAAATAAAGAAAATAAGAATGGATATGGAAAGAATAAGAGGATATTGGTTGAAAATGTAAACTTGAGGAACACCTTTAATTACAAAAGCAAAAATACCAACAATAGAAACCAGAAGGAATAGTTGAAGTAGGAAGAGAAAAAAAGTGGTGAGAGACCTACATCACAAAAGCAAAAAGAAGTAAATGTCGAGATGCAAAAAGTTCTAAGTCTAAGCGATGGAGCAAAATCCCTACCTAGAAATGATTGTGCTGGATGAAGAATTATATTCAAGGACAGTTTTTGTTTGTTTTTTTTATCTGATATGGCAAGTAAAGATGACTGAAAATAAGTTAGTGAATGGGAGAGAATCATATCTATCTCTCTTAAATGGGGAGCATTCTCCCCTGATCAGGTAAATGAAACAATTCAAGTAAAAGAAACTCACATAGAGAAGTCTGGCCCTGCAGTGATTGCCCATAGATAAGACTAAAATCTTATCATTAATGGATGTAACCAGAAGGGGAGAATATAATGACTGTGTTGACCAGTATCAGTTTTGTAGAACTCTAACTTTTTCCATTATAAAACACATAAAATCTAAATATCCATTTAGTATAAGTTTTCTTTGACCAAGAACTTCCCTTTCAATGTGTTTTGTGAGTACACAATAGGTACAAAATGCTCATTAGCAAATTAGCACTGGACCTGTGTCTGTAAGATTGAGAGGATATTGACAATCAGAAATGAGGGAGACATGTGTTTCAAGTGTGGGTGAAACCACAGTGGAATATTATGGTATTTTGAATGCAAAGTTTATCAAGATAGTTTAATGCAGAAATGTCATAAGAAACTTTTTGTCATGGCATTCAAGGAAATGCTCTAGGTGTGATATGTTTGTTTACAAATAAGTAACTGAGCCCCCTAGTTATCTACATTTTTCTCTCATACCCCACTAAAATATTGCTAGCCTTTAAGTATGTGTAGAATAAATGTTAGACTGATTAACTAAATGAAAAATGTGTATGCGTGAATGCCAAACAGTTTAGGCTGCCTAAAGAGTAGAAATGTGTCCATTCTCTGCAGGATGCCTGATGATTTTCAAACATTTGTACAATACAAAGTCCTTTTGGCCGATTAGTCTCCTTTCTTAAACACTCAAAATCAAAGAAAAAAAATGACATTAAAAATTCACTATTTCTGTTGCTCTAAGCTACTGTAAACTAACACATTACTCTGTAAATAGCAAGTGATGCATAATAAGGAGCACTTTTTTTCCCCTGAGTTTTATAATCAACGAAGAGATTGTAAACTATAAATGTTCTAAGAATTAACATAACCGAACTGATTTTAATGAGTTTATTCAAAGATATTTTAATGGAATATATTATCATTACCCAAATACTGAAATTCAATATAATGGCATATCAGTTGCATTAAAAAATAAAAAAGATCTGGTCAGGTCCCCAAATATGTCTTTTTTTTTTTCGTGACCGGCTACGGGATCGCAACCCTCGGTGTTGCTCCCGCACCTCACTCAGCCAGTGAGTGGCCGGTCTATATGTGGGATCCGAACCCTCGGCGGGAGCGCCACCGCACTTCCCAAGCGGCACACTATAGCAGTGTGCCATGGAAAATGGTTTGGAGGTTCCTCAAACAGCTGAAGATAGATTTACCATACGATCCAGCTATCCCACTGCTGGGAATATATCCAAAGGAATGGAAATCATCAAGTCGA
>NW_007729291.1:33448-67791 GCF_000696425.1 Galeopterus variegatus | reverse complement strand
AAACAAACTAATTCACCCACATACACACACACACACACAAAAAAAACCCCGGGGGGGGTGGGGTGGGGAAGAAGATATAACAACTATACTTCCATGAAGTTGTTACAACAAGCAAACGGAAAGGACATTCTTGGGGGGGAGGGGAGAGAGGGAGGAGGGAGGGAGGTGTCGGTGACGGGCCATAATAATCATATACAGTGTATATTGACAAAAAAATAAAAAAATAAAAAAAAATAAAAAAGACATACAGTAACACTACATAGTTCTGAGGCAACATATTTGATAAGTGCAATTTTGTCTGAGATATCCAGAGTCCATAGGTCTCTTTATTGCTCTCGAGGGACATGTGCACATGCATATGCAATCATAGAAATTTCATGACTTCTGTTATGCTTCCCTTTTATTACTTAAATATGATAAGTAGGGCCAGCCCGGTGGCGCACTGCTACAGTGCGCCGCTTGGGAAGTGCGGCGGCGCTCCCGCCGAGGGTTTGGATCCCACATACAGACTGGCCGCTCACTGGCTGAGCGAGGTGCGGGAGCAACACCCAGGGTTGCGATCCCGTTGCCGGTCCCAGCCCGGTACGGGCGCGACACTAAGGGTTGCGATCCGTTGCCGGTCACGAAAAAAGACAAAAAGACAAAAAAAATAAATAAAATAAATAATAAATAAATAAATAAATATGATAAGTAATAAACTACATTTCTAGCAGAAAATAACTACTATTAAGTATTTCCAATTTAGTATTATTGTGCATATAAGCATAATGAAACAAAGTTTTTTCAATGTTTCATCAATTCTAAAACATAGCTTTAAAGAGTAGAATAATGTATAATAAAATACATGAAACTTAAAACACAAGATACAAAACACAAATATGACAATGAAGTTATTCAGCTTCTATGTCTACCCAATTTTCAAACTAACATTAAAATTTAAAAATAGATAATTTACATGGAAAACAAAGATTTTCATTAGTATTTTAATCACTATTTGCCTAATTTTAAAATGATAGCCCATGTATAAATAAACTAACATTCTACATTTAATGCTTTTATGCTTTTGTAAATAATCCATTGGGTCATCGGTTTCATCACCAAAGAACAGATCTATTTGAGTCTATTAAATACATTAGTATTCAGATAATTTAATTAAAACTTTAAGAAATACATAAAAACTTCTGATGTAATCCATTCTCCTCCTTTCAAAAATAAAGAAGCCACAGGCCTAAATAATTACTTTTTTATTTGCCAGAAAGGACATGACTATCTTAGTGCAAAAACTGGGTATCCAAATAAGTTATTATTTTTTTTTTTACATTCAACCAAGTTGCCTCTACCTAGTAGTTATGTTCTCACCACCAATTTTCTCCATGAATTTTTGAGGGAAGGTAAAGAAGAACCGCACCTAATGAACCAGAGGTTAGAAAGGAAATCAGCAAAATCCCTTAGAGTTTTGACTTTTAAATTAATACAACTGTTCATGATTTTCATTTATCCTAAGGAATCAGTGATCTTGATTTGTTAAAAATATTGGGAGGCTATAGTATCAAAGGGTGAATACAAATGAGGAATTGTGTTTTAGAAAAATTTTCTTTTTGACCATCTCCATGCCAGTCAAAATAAATATTTTAAGGTAAAATTTTTATAAACAAAAATTATAATCCATGACTTTGAAAAGATAGTATTTATTATATGCATATTATTATTACAAATTATGATTTTTCCTTATGCCTTTAATACAACTATCCCTCCCCAACCACACCCCACTGCCTTGCCACCATCTCTAGTATTCTGAAAGTTCAAGGAATTGTTTCAGTCTTTCTTTCTCTTTCTTTTCCTTCCTTCCTTCCTTCCTTCCTTCCTTCCTTCCTTCCTTCCTTCCTTCCTTTCCTCCTTGCTTCCTTCTTTCCTTCCTTGCTTTGCACCCAGTTATAAGTGAAAACAGGTGGTATTTCTCTTTCCTTGTCTGGTTTCTCTCACTTAACATAATTTTCTCCAGACTCATCCTTGTTGCTGCAAATGGCAGATTTTCATTCGTTTCTATGGCTGAGTAGTATTCCATAGTGTATGTATACCACATTTTCCTTATCCTGTCATCCGTCAATGGATATTTAGGTTGGTTCCATATTTTGGCTATCGTAAGTAGAGCTGCAATGAACATGGGAGTGCAGATATCCTTTCAACATGATTTCCATTCCTTTGGATATATGAACAGTACTGGGATTGCTGGATCATATGGCAGCTCTATCTGTAATTGTCTGAGGAAACTCCATGCCATTTTCCATAATGGCTGTACTAATTTACAGTCCCACCAACAGTGTAGAAGAGTTCCCCTTTCCCCACATCCTCACCAGCATTTGTTGTTCTTGTTATTTTTAATAATGGTCATTCTAACTGGGCTGAGAAGATATCTCAATGTGGTTTTGGTTTGCATTTCTCTGATGACTGCTGATGTTGAGCTTTTTTCATATACCAGTAGGCCTTTTGTATGTCTTCATTTGAAAAGTGTCTATTCATCTTCTTTGCCCATTTTTTAAAATTGAATTATTTGTTTTCTTACTGTATAGTTGTTTGAGTTCTTTATATATTCTGGATATTAATCCCTTGTCTAATGTAGAGTTTGCAAATATCTTCTCCCATTTCATAGGTTGTCTTTCTGCTCTGTTAATTGTTTCCTTTGCTGTGCAGAAGCTTTTTAATTTGATATAGTCACATTTGTTTAGTTTTTCTTTTGTTGCTTGTGTTGTTGGAGTCTTATTCATAAAGTCTTTGCCCAGTCCCACTTCCTGGAGTGTTTCCCTTATGTTTTCCTTAAGTAATTTTATGGTTTCAGGTCTTTTAAGTCTTTAACCCATTTTGAATTGATTTGGGCATACGATGAGAGGTGCAGGTCCAGTTTCATTCTTCCACATACAGAAGTCCAATTTTCCCAGCATATCCTTTATCTATGCCCTGACAAGCTTCGACTCCTAAAATCATGCAATACAGCTTTGGATAAAACTAGCGAGTGTATACATGTAGTCCAATCAACTCCTCATAAAAGTGGTGCTGACTCACTATTTTGAAAAATAATTCATCTATTTTGGTGGTCTTTCATCCTTCTAATTGTCAGTTTGTAATTTGTTTACATATGCTAATAAAGGTTATAAGGAAAACATAAACATAAGTCAAGCAAAGTTCTTCCATAAAGCAGCCTCAAGTACAATGTAGGAATTTATAGTTAGCAGTTAAGTAAAATTTTCATTTCAGCTTTATAGTTACCAAACCTATTCACTAAATATCCTTGAAACTTTAAAACAATAATGCTACCGGTAATCTCCAAATTATTTATATCATTTACAGTATTATATATAAAATACATTATATTTACAACTAAAATAGTAGCAACTTATAACTATATTATGTAATATAAAGAGGTTTTTAAAATTTTTTCTTTAATTTGTGTCATCTCTGTGAGGTTGTCAGAATAGATGTTAGTCTCAATTCATAGATTAGATAATGGTAGTCAGAGAAATCAAATGCCTTGTGTATATTGCTATCGCTGCTAATGTTTAGAACTATAGCCAGTAACACACTTTCTGATTCCTGGCCCATTATTTTTCCACATTTAAAAAACTGTAACTGTAATGATAAATCTTTGTACTTTATAATAGCCACATTCTCATGGGTCAATAATCACTATTAAAGAATCTCTGAATACAAAATTATAACCTCCCATAATTAGTTCAAACGGAACTTTTGGTTATAGAGTCAATATGCACCCTCTGAATAAACTGCCCATTATACAAAGGATGTGATTTTGCAGGGACGAAATGACTATAATAGCACTTGCTCATCTTTACATCCAGCCAAGTCATTTTAAAACATAAATTTAATGAGATCCAATGAAATCTCCAGACATTAAAACTTTCTATGGCCATTACTATACATTTGTCCACTGTACATCAAGATGCAGCTGCTTAAGCCATCCCTTTTCTGTTTGTTTAACTAATTACATTTTGGAAATATTAAAATTGAGATCTTAATTTTCCCTAACATATTACTACATGCAAAAATAAAACTAGTCCTGAACAACTTTTGGCCGATATTAGCTCCACCTCCAAACTTGCCCAAAGAAATGAAGCTGCTTTTTTTGGCCTCCTAAATCCTCAGATTCTCTTGCTTGATCAGTCATACACTTCAACTGCAAATAAAATACCCTCTCTGACAGATGGCAAAGATTTATCCTATATTTCAAAATAAGACTCTCATTACTTCAGTTTTATCATTTGTAAAATAAGCAGGTTGAATTTCTAGTGTTTAAGCTCCTTCAATTCTAAACAGTTTATCAAATTTATGTTGGTTCTCTGTAAGGATTGAATGGTATTTTCTCATTACAGGTGGCATAGACCTTGATAAAAATAGTTCTATTTATTTTAGGAAATCTCAGAAACCACTCAACTTATTTTTAACATAAGGCATTTAATAGGGAAAACTGGTTATGTAGTTGATAAGACAGACAAACAGTGGTCTTTGAGACAATAAGAGCTGTACCACCCTAGGACAGGAGGGACAATCGAAGGACCACTGTGACAGGCATTCAGCACCTAACCATCTGTGATGGATTGGAACGAGGCCAGATCTGCTGTGACAGACCTAAGGAAGAAGTAAGTGGAAGGAGTGAAACCAAGGCAGAGGCCAAGCTATTGCCAGAATTGTTTTCAGAAGCAGAGTTTCAAAAGCTTACAGTTTGAGGGTTGGGGGTGCTCTCTTCTAGGCATTTTCCAGGCAGCTTCCTTCTATTAGACAAAGGAGATTATTGTGCAATATCCCTCTGGGAATTTTTTATGAAGAGAAGGCAAGCGTGGATACTCTGATGGAGCTGCCAAAGAAGTAGAAAAGACTGCCAGAGGTGATGTGTTCTTCTAGACCATATGAAGAAAATGTTTCAAGAAGGAAAATATTGATTAATGGAGCCAAAGTTTCTGAAATTATTCTTCCTCCCTAACACCATTTGACTTCGTAGGTGCCAATATTAAATCTGCCTGGCTCTTTTTTCTATGCAGATAGCTCAAGGAAGGACATGGATATTTCCTTCCTTAGCTCTCAACCTCCCTTCCAATCATTCAAAAGACCAAGATCTGAATTTACATTCTCTCTGGATTTCTATCATCTTTCTCCTGAATCATTTAATTTCATTGTGAAATATCAAGTCATCCTTCAATACTCTTTCTTTCTCGGTTTCTTCATTAACAACTTATATAGTTTCTTCCTACCTATTCATATCCATCACTTTCTTTCTATTTACTTTATCATCTTGATAGTAGTAATAAAATTTTGATTGGATATGCTATTTCCACAGTATTTCATTTTCACATTACATTGTTTTCAGAGATATTTTTCCAAAGCCCAATATTGAGAATTAAATTTTAATGCTCAAAAAAAAAAATCAATAGTTCTCTATTACAAATGATCAAAAATATAACATCAAATGTTTCTAAATTGGTCATCAAATTTCTTTCCCATGACCTTGTGTTTCAACGATACCCGAGTAATTGTATTTGCCCAGATCTGTATGTGTCCCCTGGACTCAAACAGTTTTGAATCTTGGAATGCCATTTTTCCATGCAAAATATTAAAATTTAGTACTTCTTTATCACATTTCCTTCAGTTCTACCAAAAGGAATAACCTCTTTCCGTACTTTGATTTCACAGCTTTTTATTTGATCCACTTTAATAGAATTTCTTTATTGTTTCTTATATTATGGTTATTTGGGTAAAATATTTTACTTATCATATTCGACAGTAAGGTTATATAAAATATTAACTGAATTTTTTGACAGAATCCACTACTATGGCTTATTTGATCCACTTTAATAGAATTTCTTTATTGTTTCTTATATTATGGTTATTTGGGTAAAGTATTTTACTTATCATATTCGACAGTAAGGTTATATAAAATATTAACTGAATTTTTTGACAGAATCCACTACTATGGGTATCTACCTTATATTTTACAGAAACTATTTATGTGTGTTAATTAAACTTTTATTAAATGTTTAAGGTACCTTTTCTCCCTTTCTGGATGAAAAATAGACAGCAGTCTTTGCATGGAACACACAGATAAAAATGCAAATATAAATACATTATTGTCAATTGAATCAAATCTTACTATGAAAGTTTATAATTCCAAAGGTGTATTTATCTTCATTTCTTAGTTAAGACTGCTAAAATTTTAGTGTAAAGTTTTCTGTCTCAAACTCTCTGTCAAGTATTTAATAGTGTGTAAACAAGTAGGTATATTAATTATGAAAAATTCCACACAAATATGATTGCAAATATTTTAGTGTATTTACATCTGTAAAGTGGTGACTATACACTAACTGTAAATAGTCACTTTCAATAAACATTTTATACACTTTCTAAATTTTCCAAAACTCATGATGTGACCGTGTTCTAAATCTGAGTCTAATTTAAAAATACCTAAGAGAAATACTTATTTTTCCGTAAATCTCATTGACAACCCATCCACTAATGCTCTCATAACTTAAAATTGGTTATAGGAATACTATTTATAGAATACCTGGTAATGGTCTCAGGGGTTCAGAGAGATGCTAAAACAAACCCCCTCCCTTGATGAACTTGTATGTAATGAGAAAATCAATGTCATTTTATCTGCACATGCCACTTTGTATATAAAAATGAGCCAAAATTCTTTTGGGGAAATATGGTTTGTGATAGAGTCTAATTTTGTGGCAGTTTTAGTAAAAACTGCCAAACAGCTATTGTGTTCCTTTAACACATAAAAATCTTAGAAGTATTGTCTTGGAATATAAAAACATGAACAACAACAACAAAAACTTTCAAGGAGATTGTGAGATAGGTATAAAAACTGAGCACTACCCCATTTGAGAATTTCAGACACACCCTTTTATATCTCACACAATGCTATCCTTTATACCTAAATGCAATGACAAGGATTGTCAATGCTGCTATACTGTTTATGTGTGTGTCTGAGATGAGTGATTTGTTACCTGAGGTTCTTTCCACCCGGTGTACACATGTAGTTGGTACTCCATCACTATGGCCACTACTGCAGGTCCCTGATCAATTGTTGCTTTAGAAGCAGCTTCTTTGCCTCACAGAGTGAATGATTCATGGGCTCCAAAGGAATCATCCCATTTAAAATGGCCATCTGACAGCATGATATTTCTGCTGCTGCCATTTCCCAGAGTTGGTGCCAATGGGTATAAATCTGTATTTTGTTTCAGCATTTATCTGCAGCATATTTTTCTTCCCTGCCTGATTGTAGTCAGTCCTAATTCTCCACACAGGCTTTACCATCATCTATCATCTTCCAGCCTCCAACTCAATAAAACTGAGTTGCCAGGAGTGTGTCTTCAGTATTGATACATTGTATGGCACAGATACCTGCCCCAAAGCAACCTCCTTCATTTTCTATGCCCATGATTTATTCTTATATGATTTTATAGTTTTTAGCATTACATTAATCTTTAGCAAATACCCCTGAGAAATTATGGAATTAATACCTACCCAATAGCAATGTCTCAGAAATATGGATTTATAAATTTATAATTTGATAGCTACAATAAGAGATTAGCTGATTTTATTTAAAGATGTATGTTTTTTATTGTTGAAAATCACTAATATAAAGGAAATGCTTACACTATTTAGAAGAAAAATCTATTTTGAAAGATACCAAAATTGCATGTGTATAAGCTGATATATTTGACAGAAATAGATTATTTGATCATTAAAATCTATATTTGAAGAATCTATTTTTATAAAACTGTGTTATCATAAGATGAAAATATTTTAAAGTAAAAAATTCTCCTTTCAAATTTTCAGTAGTTATTTATTTCAAAGGATTTATCCTTACTACTGTTACTCTAAATGTATTGTCTATGGTATTAACTTATTTCTTTTTTATTTGTTTTTATTTTTGTATTATTTTTATTTATACATATTTGTGGTGTACAGAGTTGAATCAGTAATTGTGAACAGTATGTGATCAAATCAATGTTATTAGCATATTCTTATTTCTAAATATAATTATTAAATGATTACTAAATGATTAAATAACACTAAGGTAAGTAGAATAAGTGATAAAAAAATTTTAAAAATTACAAAATTGGGGGGAAACATCATTGAGGTAAAAAAAAAAAGGTAGAATAGTGTAAATAATGAGCCATTCATTTCAAAAGTTTAACCAATGTTTAATGAGCACCTTCCAAACGTTAGGTATTGGATGCACAGAGATAAATAAGCATATTTTATTTTCCAAGGAATTCATAGGTGAATGTGAGACAGGAAGTAATCTGAAAGTGTCAATGTGTAAAGTAAGAGCAATAGCAGGTATGCATAAATACAGATATACTTAAGTTTTTGAGGATTTAAGAGGGGAGGGGAAATAACCATGTAATAGAAACAATAACATCTGAATCAGGTTACAGTTGATGTCCATCATGCGGTTGAGTAAAGAAATGTAAAAATAGGCACTTGAATAAAATTTTAGAGTCACAAAGCATGATTGTATACGGAGAACTCTCAGAATTTTGTAATTGTGAGTTTGAATTTAAGAGCTACAGAGGGGCAGGTGATACAAAAGGCTGACTGCTTGAAAGTATGACATAGACAAAGAGGAGAAATTAAAGAGAAAAGGAAGTTAATGACATGGTTATGATCTTTTTAAAGTTAGAAATCCAAAAATGCCACTTCTGTTAGGTAATTCAGAATTTTGGAAAAGCTTTTAGTCAGAAATTCATTGTAATTTGTGTAATCACACAAAAAAAGGACTCCTAATCCCAAAGTAGCATTTTAATTAGCATCTACATGCTAATCCTTCAAAAGAATCAATAATTACTTTTAAGTTTAAATAACTTATTTGTTAATTGCTATACTGCTTATAAGTTTCCTTTACAAATTGTCAATTCACCATATATGAATTTATTTTTTCTTTTCTAAAATGCGTTCTCTGATAGATAACATTTTCTTTCACCACTGATTTCACTACAGTGGATCTCTCTGTTTGATGAACTTTATTACAGCTAATTAGAGTACCAAGGGACACACTCAAAGGTACCAACAGATGACAATATGAATGAGAAATAATGTAATAAGATACATCCTTAATTTATTGAGCTAAAATCTTTCCAAATTACTTGAAGAATTCAAACTCACAATTTAATCTGAAAATAAAATGGAAGAAAGTGTTTAGATAAGACATATCTAAGATCTAAATAATTGTAAGGAACTTTCCAATTACAATGTAACATAGCTCCTTGAAGATAATAACTATGGATATTTAACTAGATGCTTAGGACACTATAGATAATAATATTACCTAAAATTACCAAAAAAATTGTCATGGTCTTTTCCAGTTAATGTCCAGTCTAATAAATCATATCACTGCATATGTCATGGTACTTGCACTATTTCATTGTCTTTTTCACACATGCTTTTTCATCAAATTATGAGTATTTGTACATTTCATCCAGTTCTACTTGGAATTTGCACTTGGTAAAAATGCTACGACCCCCTACTCCTCCCACTCAATCCCCCTCCCATCCCCCTCTCCCCTGATCCCAACTGCTCCACAACATCATCTTAGAATATAAAAATAATAATTAAATAAATTTTTTAAAATGTCCTAATTGAGAAGGCAACTGTTCATAAATGCATTGTGTCACTTATTTTTACATATTGAGAATTGAACATTCAGAGTCAAATATTTATTTACCACATTGTCTATTCTCATACCTCAGCTTCGATGTCCCATTAGATATTTTTTCTGGAAACTTACTATCCCATCGAATGATTAAACTTCAGTTTACTTTGCATTATAATATATTTAAATCCTTAGGGTACAACTTCTTAGAGCTTATTATTGGAAAACATTTCCTGGATGCACTTTATATCCATTATGTATAGATTAAATGGATTTCCAATAAAGGAGGATAAGCCAACCATTACACTCATGTATGATAAATCTAAAGCAACTATGCTTATTTTAACTGAAAACCATCATTTGTCAAATGTGGATGACCGGCCAGTGTAAATTCCTTGTACAGTACACATAAATTATAGTAATTCTGTGCTCAAGATCTTTGAGAATAAACTTATTTAAATGCTATATACATTATGAAAAAAATGTGTTCGCATAACATAATGTTTTCTCTGTTTTAAATTGACATATTTGTCATTGAGATACATTTTAGGATAAGCCATAATTTATTCCACTTTGTGGGTCTTACTTGTATTTTTTAAATATATCAAAATAATATATGAATTGGTAATAAAAATGTGGTCATATATCTAAGAACATATATATATATATATATATGACATCTTCTCTGCCAAATTCAATATTTGTCTTGTATAATGATTTCTGAAAAATTTATTTTAATAGTAGATTCCATGGCTCTTGAACTTTATTCCTTGACAATGCAGTGATATCCAACACAATCGAAAACAATCTAATTCCATGAAGCATGTTAAAATTCCATATAGATGTGGCTGGTGTAAAATGTCATAAATGTGTGGCAGTACTAGGAAAATCTTTAATGGAAATGGCCTTTCAGAATGACAATTAATTACATAATCATAAAGGAGGTAGTAGGAATTTCAAAGGAACCTGGCATAGAAGGTTATTATTATGAATAAATGGGGAACATGACTAGCAAGTAATAGATGTGGGAATACGGAAAATTTAAATATTACATAATAGCTTGAAATCTATTTTGTTGTGATGTGTATCCTTTAATATATTTTTAAATACAGATAATAATAGTTAAATAATTAGTAAGTAGTATTCAAGAGAGCTTGGACTAAGAAAATGCAAACAGACAAGTCAATTAGAGGATGCTATGATTTGAATTGAATATTTGTTCCATCCAAAACTCATGCTGAAATTTAATTGCCATCATAACAATATTGAAAGTTGTGATCTTTAAGAGTGATTAAGTGTTGTACTAAAAGGTCAAGTGTGGCCCCCTTTGACCTCTCTCTTTGCCCTTCTGCTTTTCTACCATGAATGCCTTCCATCATCTTATGACACAGCAGAAAGGCCCTCACCTGATGCCAGCACCGTGAAATTGTACTTCCCAGCCTGCAGAGCTGTGAGCCAATAAATTTGGATTCATTATAAAATACCCAATCTGTGGTATTCTGTTATAGCAACACAAAATGAACTAAGACAGAAAGCACAAAGTGATGTAAACAATGTAATGTGAGTAAAATTAGAAATATGCATTGTAGTAAATATATATTTAGTCCTCTATGTTTGTCCTTCAAAATGTTTATAATGAACCTTTATGAAGGATATATTTAAAGAGTAAACCTAGGGACAATTATATATGTGAAGGAGGATCAGCGATGGAATGGATATTTAGAGGGAAGAGAAACCAGTGAAAGATCATTCAAGATTTTGAAGCTGTCTGAGAGAAGTATTATATAGTATATGTATATATAAATAAATAAAGATAAAATGATAGAGAAAGGAAAGGCATGACAGAAGGGAGAGGGAAGAAAGGGGAAAAAGGAAGGAAGGAAGAAAGGAAAGAAGAAAGGAAAAAAGGAGAAAGAAGAAAAGAAAACAAAATTACAAAGGAGAGAAAAAGAAAAAAGTGTTTGAGGATTTTGAAGAGAAGGAAAAAAAGGTCATTTTTACTTTGCATGAGTTGATTTTGAGAAAAAGGTAGAATATCCAGGTAGAATATCTACAAAGGTAGAATATCTACAAAGGTAGAATATCAAACCATTTTATTGAATTATATGAGTCTAGAGATGTGGATGCAAGGATTATTAATGGAGAGTTAGATCCTGGTGAACTGATAAGACCTACTAAAAGTGTATACAGCACAAAAACTCATAAAAGACTCGAGGCAAAACTTGAAGCAAAAATGCACTATGTTCTCTCTGGATAAGTGGATATATGCTGTTTCACTATTATTTTGCTTGCGAATAATGTGTGGATGCAAGGATTATTAATGGAGAGTTAGATCCTGGTGAACTGATAAGACCTACTAAAATTGTATACAGCACAAAAACCCATAAAAGACTCGAGGCAAAACTTGAAGCAAAAATGCACTATGTTCTCTCTGGATAAGTGGATATATGCTGTTTCACTATTATTTTGCTTGCAAATAATTCTGTTTCTAAAAATGAAATGTACATGGGTGAGAGACATTGAACTTTGACAAGTTACACAATGGAAATATATGCTGTTTCACTATTATTTTGCTTGCAAATAATTCTGTTTCTAAAAATGAAATGTACATGGGTGAGAGACATTGAACTTTGACAAGTTACACAATGGAACACTTTACAAATCTATGTATTCAGTATGCAAACATATTATAGAGAACAGGGGAAAAATTTTGTCCTCCGGGGTCAGAATATTGGACTGATTTCTCCAAATTGCTAAAGGCTCCTTCAAATTTACAGGTTAATAAATTTCTGCTTCAGCTCACTATACTAACTAGCAGTGCCAGAAGTTTTACAGCCTTCAAAAGCTAAATTCCCACAGAGTAGCTTTCCCACCCAGAGAAGAAAGCACAAATACCAATGAGGCACATCTGTGTTTACTAGATTACAAACTGAATCATACACTCTCTACAAAATGCACAGTTAATTATTAACAGATGTCTACAAACTAATTTTATTGGTGTGATGTCCACAATGCTCACAGGAATATGTCATATACAATAGGTACAATTGTTTTAATATACAAATGCTCAAACAGTTAAAATTATCTTTTCATCTTCTGTGTCTTCATTACATTTACCAAAAGTCAAAGTTGTTGATAGTGCATTGGGTTGAATGTCTCCCCCAAACTTAATCCCCACTGTAACTGTTGAAGTGTAGGAAATCCTATTATAGTAATTGAAAGGTGGAGCCTGGTAAGTGGTGATTAGATTGTAGAACCATACCATAGTGAATAGATTAAAAATAGTGGTTATAAATTTTGTTTTCTTACAAATTACCCGGTTCTGGTATTTTATTATAAGCAACAGAAATGAACAAATACAGAAAATTGGTACCAGAGAAGTGAGGTGTTGCTTAAAACAAATATTTGAAAATATGGAAGTGGCTTTGGAACTGTGTGTTGGGCAAAAGTTGGAGGAGTTTGGAGGACTCAGAAGAAGATAAGAAATCCAGGGAAAGTTTGGAATGTTTTAGAGACTGATTAAATGGAGGTGACCAGAAGACTTATGAAAATTTGGATAGTAAAGGTCATTTTGAGAAGAACTCAGATGTAAATCCGAAGGAGCTTTTTGGAAACTGTGGCAAAGATCACCTTTTCTATGAACTGGCAAGGAACTTGGCTGCATTGTGTCCATGCCCTGAGACTTTGTAGAAGTTGGAACTTAAGAGTTGTGAGCCAGAATATTTGGCAGTAGACATTTCTAAGCAGCAAAGCATTAAGGAAGTTTCATGGCTACTTGAAACAGTATATGCTGAATTATGACAGCAAAGGCACGATGTAAAGCCATAATTTATAATTAAAAGGGAAGCAGAGCATAAAGACATTAGATTTGCATCCTAGCCATGTGGGAGAGAAGCAGAGAACATTTTCAGAAGAAAAATACAATGTTGCTGAGAACATTAGTAAAAAAGAAATTATCAAGAGAAGGGGAAAAAGACCATGAAGACACTACAGAAGCCTCTGGGGCCAACCCTTTCATTTCAGACTCAAAGGCCTAGAAAGACAAAATAGTCTTGGGGAGCAGGTCTGAGGCACCCTACATTGGCTCACTGCCCAGGGCCACCTCAGGATACTGCCCCCCATTCTAGCACCTCAGCCACTTTGGCTGCTCTAGCTGTAGATAAATTGGCCCCAGATATGGCTGGACCCATAGTTTTGGAATATACAAGCAGGAAACCTTGGCAGTGTCCATGTAGAGTTAGATCTGAAGGCTCACAGAATGCCAGAGCTCTGAAGGCTTAGGAGCCTCCACCCTGATTTCAAAGGATGTATAGAAAAGTCTACAGATCCAGGATGAGTTGTGTCATAGGGGTAAAGTCACTGTGTAGAGACTTCACTAGATCAATGTTGAGTGGAAAAATACGGTCAGAGTTGCAGCAGAGAAACCCCATCAGCACCACACCTAGTGGTGCTGGCATTGAGACCCCAGACCTGTGGAGTTACCAGCATGCAACACCAAACTTGGAGAGCTGAAGCATCATCTAAGACCAGGAAAGCCATGAAAATGGAGCTGCCTGAGGAATTTGGGACCCAACTCCTACACCAGCATGCAAAAGATCTCAAACATGGAGTCAAGGTATGTGATTCACCAGCTTTGAGATTTAAGACCTGCTGTGCTGGGTTTCAGACTTGTTTGGGACCTACTACCCCTTTTTTGGCCTATTTCTCCCTTTTTGAATAGAAATATGTACCCTATGCTTGTTCCACCATTGTATCTTGGAAGTAGATACCTTGTTTTGATTTCATAGATAGGAAATTGAGACTTTGGACTTTTGAATTGAAACAAGTTAAGACTTTAGGGATGAAATGAGTGTATTTGTATGTGAAAAGGACATGAGTTTTGGGGGACCAGGGGTAGAATGCCTTGGGTTGAATGTCTCCCCAAAACTCAATCCCCACTGTAACTGTCGAGGGTGGGAAATCCTGTTATAGTAATTGAAAGGTGGGCCCTTGAAGTCGTGATTAGATTGGAGGATCACGCCTTAGTGAACAGATTAAAAATGGTATGCCTGGGCGTGGTTTGGAGGGCTTTAAAAGGAGAGTGAATGAGGAGATTAGAAGTCGTGATTAGATTGGAGGATCACGCCTTAGTGAACAGATTAAAAATGGTATGCCTGGGCATGGTTTGGAGGGCTTTAAAAGGAGAGTGAATGAGGAGATTAGTCTCTCTCTCTCTGCTCCACCATTTTCTCAGTGTAATACCTGACCATCATTGCCGCCACCACCAAGACCTCCACCAGCTGTGTTCCTTGGTCTTTGAACTTCCCAGCCTCAGAAACTGTGAGCAATAAATTTTATTCTCTTACAAATTACCCAGTTCCAGGTATTTTATTATAAGCAACAGAAACGATAGTCTAAAATTTTTCAAAAAGAGATTTAAGAAAGGAAATTCTAAAAGCCATCCATTTTTCATACCAATCACCCTTGACAGTAGAACAGAGGGATAAGTCCAGCTAATAACCAAGCTCAACAAAAAGAAGTTAAGATGCTTGTTTAATTAATAAAATTCAAAGAAGAATCCTTTTTCCTGATCTTCTTCCTCCTCTTCTGCATCTTGGTAGGTCTTTCTTTTCCTTACTAGATATAGGTCACACTGCTCCATCGTGCACTCGCACCAAAGCTCGTCTTGAATGGATAACGTATTTCCTTCAAAGTACTGATTAAAGAGATACTTAACATCTAAGAATAATTAAGTTATTATGGGTCAGTTCTGTACTTTATCCATCCAAATTGCTTTCAGTTGTTGTATGTACCATTATATATTTATCCTTTGCCCTTTTCACACACATTTTTCCACAGCTTTAGTAACCTATTTCTCACATATCACAGAATTGAATGGTTTTCAGTATTTTTTTCTGAGTTGTACCACTATTACCACATCAATTTTAAACATTTTCTCACCCAAAGAAACCTAATACTCATTAGCAGCCACTCCAAATTCCACACCTCCTCAACTCTCACAGCCCTAGCCAGCCACTAATTCACTTTCTATGTTTACAGCTTTGCCTAATCTGGACAATTCACATAAGTAGAATCATGCAATCTGTAAACTCTTGTAATGAACTTCTTTCACAAAACATGTTTTCAGTACTCCTCCATGAGGTATCATGTATGAATACTCTTCCTTTTTATTGTCAACTTCTATTTCACTTATAGATATATCACATTTATTCTAAATCAGACATAAACCTGTCTACTATTTTAATTTTTGTTTTCTATATGTATAAGGTCATGTTTCTTGCTCTCCTACTGCTTTCTATCCATCTTTGAATTTATTCTTTCACACCTCAACCACATGAGCTGCAAGAGAAAGACGACCAACTGAAATTTTATACTCATTAAGCAGCAATCCCACATTTTCTCCCCTTCTCCAGCCCCTGGTAACCACCATTATACTGTTTCTGTAAATTTGATTATTTGATAACTTATATGAGGATAAATAAGTTCTAGAGAATGCTGTTAAAAATAGTGCCTATACTTAGTAATTTATTGTAGATTTAAAAAGTTAAGAGGGTAGATTTCAAGCCAAGCATTCTTACCATAACAACAAAAGAAAGAAAAAAAAAAAAGACTATTATGCTGGAAGGTTGGAAATTGCAACTTAGTAGGTTCTTCATGAGTTTTGGATAACACTTTAAGAGGGTAGATTTCAAGCCAAGCATTCTTACCATAACAACAAAAGAAAGAAAAAAAAAAGACTATTATGCTGGAAGGTTGGAAATTGCAACTTAGTAGGTTCTTCATGAGTTTTGGATAACACGGCATTTCACTTGAAGACATTGTGGTTAAACTATAAAAGGCAGACTTTATTTTTATAGTGACCAATTCATAAGCTATCATTCTAACAAATTATTTATCAATGTTTATTAATCTCTAGATTGTTTTTGTACTCAAAAATAATTGTTTAATGTACTCGATTGTGTTTTATATGTTTAGGAGTTAGTTTTTATGCAATATATTTGTGTAGTTCTTATTATGGAAATAGCATGTGCTATTTACTTGTTATATAATAGTCATCAGATTAGAAGTTTGGGAAAAATGCATAAGACATTCTCTGCTCTCATGTGGCACACAGTGCATTGTTGGGGAGAGAAATAGAATTATCCTTCTACAGAACACTAGAATGGACGATGTAATGGATGTGAGCATAGAGTTATGAAACTTCATTTAAAAAAAAATTCGTGCTGGGTGAAAGAGAAAATATGGTGGATAGTGGATAGAACTTCTTAAACAAATCTACAAAGCAAAATGAATAAAGTAGTTACTTATGTATAAACATATATATACACATATATATATGCTTGTATATATTTACAATTTATAAGATAAATAGTTAAACAACTGCTGTTGTGTAGAAAATATGCAGAAAATGAGACTTTAAAATGGTGATGAAAACAAAACTGCTTACATTGCCTTTTGGCAGAAACAACCCTATTCCCATGTTTTTAAAATACAAGCACAAATGTAGTCTCTGAGATCACATTTTTTTAAATTTTATTTTATTTTGTCAATATAGAATGTGGTTGATTATTTTGGCCCATTACTGAAGCCTCCCTCCCTCCTTCCTCTTCCCTCCTTCCCCAAAACCTCCTTTCTGTTTGCATGTCATATCAGCTTCTAGGAATTGTAATTATTATGTCTTCTTCCCTCTGCCTCCCCCCCCCCAGGTTATTTGTGTATTTATTTATTTATTTTTAGCTCCCACAAATAAGTGTGAACATGTGATATTTCTCTTTCTGTGCCTGACTCGTTTCACTTAATATAATTCTCTCAAGGTGTGTCCATGTTTTTGCAAATGGCAGTATTTCATTCTTTTTTATAGCTGAGTAGTATTCCATTGTGTAGATATACCACAGTTTCCATATCCAGTCATCTCATGATGGACATTTGGGCTGATTCCAACTTTTAGCTGTTGCAAATAGTACTGCAATGAACATTGGGGAACAGGTATCCCTTCGACTTGATGATTTTCATTCCTCTGGGTATAGTCCCAGCAGTGGGATAGCTGGGTCATATGGTAGATCTATCTGCAATTGTTTGAGGAACCTCCATACCATTTTCCATAGAGGCTGCACCATTTTGCAGTCCCACCAACAATGTATGAGAGTTCCTTTTTCTCTGCAATCTTGCCAGCATTTATCATTCTCAGTCTTTTGGATATTAGCCATCCTAACTGGGGTGAGAGGGTATCTCAATGTGGTTTTGATTTGCATTTCCTGAATGCTGAGTGATGTTGAGCATTTTTTCATGTGTCTGTTGGCCATTTGTATATCTTCCTTAGAGAAATACCTATTTCGCTCTTTTGCCCATTTTTTAATTGGATTACTTGTTTTTTTCTTGTAAAGTTGTTTCAGTTCCTTGTATATTCTGGATATTAATCCTTTATCAGATGTATGTTTTGCAAATATTTTCTCCCACTCTGTTGGTGGTCTCTTAACTTTGTTAATTGTTTATTTTGCTGTGTAGAAGCTTTATAGTTTGATATAATCCCATTTGTTTAATTTTCCTTTGGTTGCCCATGCTTTTGGGGTCATATTCATGTTTCTGCCCAGACTACTTCCTGAAGTGTTTCTCTTATGTTTTCTTTAAGAAGTTTTATTGTTTCAGGGTGTATGTTTAATTTTTTAATCCATTTTGAGTTGATTTTAGTATATGGTGAGAGGTATAGGTCTAGTTTCATTCTCCTGCATATGGATATCCAGTTATCCCAGCACCATTTACTGAAGAGGCAGTCTCTTCCCTAGTGTAAAGGCTTGGTGCCTTTGTCAAAGATCAGATAGCTGTAGGTGTGTGGGTTGATTTCTGGATTATCTATTCTATTCCATTGTTCAGTGTGTCTGTTTTTATGCCAGTACAATGCTGTTTTAGTTATTATAGCTTTGTAGTATAGTTTAAAGTCAGGTAGTGTTTTGCCTCTAGCTTTATTTTATTTTGCTCAGAATTGCTTTGGCTGTGTGTGATCTTTTGTGATAAAGACTCTCTATAAATTAGGTATAGATGGAAAGTATCTCAACATAATTAAAGCCATCTGTGATAAACCCACTTCCAATATCATCTTGAATGGGGAAAAACTGAAAGCTTTCCTTTTAAGAACAGGAACTAGACAAGGATTCCCTCTCTCACCACTCCTATTCAACATAGTGTTGGAAGTACTAACCAGAGCAATCAAAGAAGAGAAGGAGATAAAGGACATCCAGACTGGATAAGATGAAGTCAAACAGTCCCTGTTTGCAGATGACATGATCCTATATATCGAACAGCCTGAAGTCTTTACAAAAAAACTGTTGGAGTTGATAAATGATTTCAGCAAAGTAGCAGGTTACAAAATCTACACGCAATAATCAGTAGCATTTCTATTCTCCAATAGTGAACATGCAGAAAGAGAAATCAAGAAAACTTGTCCATTTACAATAGACACCAAAAAAAATAAAATACTTAGGAATAGAGTTAACCAAGGATGTGAAAAATCTCTTTAAGGAGAACTGCAAACCACCGCTGAGAGAAATTAAAGAGGACACAAGAAGATGGAAAGATATCCCATGCTCTTTGATCGGAAGAATCTACATTGTGAAAATGTCCATACTACCTAAAGTGATATACAAATTCAATGCAATCCCCATCAAAATTCCAATGATATTTTTCTCAGAAATGAGATTACATTTTAAATTGATGTCTACCACTTGTCATTCTCAAAAGTCTCACAGGAAGAATAAACTGTTACACAGAGGCAGAACAATTGTAATGTTTTATAGAGCCCAGTGAAAAGATCTCATAAGCTATGACCCTTATTACTTAATTATAAGAGAATCATGCTTGAACCCATTCTCTAGGCTTTTGAGCCATATTTTATTCATTATTCTAGCTAGAATAGGTAAGGAATTAATTTTTTAAGAGTCCCAGTTTAGCACCTAAGGGAATGATGCTCATAAAATTTTAACCCCATATAGGGAAATACTGTTTGTGCTTTCGTACATTATTGTATATTGTTTTATGAGCCAATAATAAGTCATAAAATCTACAGATCCCTATGTCCATATGTGTAGATGTGTGTTGGTGCATGTGTATGTATGTGTTCATGTGTGACGTAGTGTGTGTGTAAAATGAGATCTGTGAGAAAAAAATCTTAGGGTCAATTAATGATTTATAGGAAAAATGGATTGTTAAAATATTGTTTTATGCAATCACAGATCATTTGTTTTCAGATGTCATTAACATGTTCTTGATTGCAATTTCATCCACGATTTGTCATGTATCAATTATTCAAAGCATAATAATTACACCTGTATATTATTTCATTTTGCCTCCTCTCTACACATTTGCTGGTTTTCCTTTTAGCTGCATATTAGCACCTATACAAAAATGTGCTAATAAAAAAACAAGGTGAAAATTAAATTTGACAATACTGATACTTAGTATCTTTCATAGCAAATGATGTAAAATGATTGGTTAAATTGATATTTCTGGGTTACCTTTGGATTTAATTTTTCTTTATGACTTCTCACCATAGCTGGAACTACACTGATGGAAAAATACACACTTTATACCTGCAGACTATTGTCACAGAAATTACTCTCAAAAGACTGTCCTGTGACTGGTGCAATGTGTTGGAAATAAGTGGATATAGAAAGAAAAGAGGAAAAAATAAAATTAAAAACTCTATAAAGTTTATACAGCAATAGAAATCTGAAGTACATTTTTATGCTAAGTAGGCATGGATCTCCTGCTATATGTCTGTCAGAATAACAATCCTCATAAAAAATGGGGAAAAAAAGTAATTTGAGTACTCAAGAGATTACCAATTTAATAGGATAAAGTGGAAGGTAGTTTAACACATACTCATAGTAGTTATTTGCCACAACGAGAAATTCGAATTTGTTTAATAGGTATTGGTTGGTGCATCTTGGAAAAACGTATCTACACAATAACTCCTTCCAGTGAAATTTTTGAGAGATTTATTTGAGTTTAAAGTTTAATTATTATAATGCCCAGATATAATAGACATGATTACTATAACAGTCTCTAACATACAATGAGTGCTCTAATTATGAGTAGCAAAAGTAAGGACCTATAGTAGAATAGAAAAATGAGAAGGAAACAAGCCAAATATAAAGTACATTTTGCAAATGGAACCTGAGAATTATCAATTGAATGGATTTAGGAAAGATTGATAAAGAAAAAGTAGTATGTTTTAAACATATTCCAGCATTTTGTGCCCAGGTTTCTGAAAGTAATTAATACAAAAATATCAAGAAGAATTAAACTAGGAAAAAATATGTTTGCATTTGAAGGAGTTAAGCTAGGTTTCAGTGGTTTATCAACAGCAAAGATTTAACTAACATGTGGTTCCTGGCAACTCCCCAAATCGAGGCTGCTTCAATCTTGTGCCTCCATCAAATCAAAACAGGCCCCCTCCACAATTATATAATGCAGGGTGGAGGATTTTATTATTTTTAAGCAAATCTGTATGCTCTCCTCTTTCCTTCAGCATGAGCAGTATACTACTTGACTCTACTGGTATTGGGATTGGCATATGGGAGCTGCTTTGGCTAATAGAATACGGGGAAGAAGAAAATAAAATAGGAGCCATAAATGCCCTTTTGTGGTTCAGTAGGACCCATTTTCCCTGGCCATTTGTACTAAAAAGAATGTCCAAGCAGCTGTTTTCCCTTTGGCATGTGGTCCCAGACCCAATGCAAATAACATGGAAGCCTAGCTGATCTCACATTGACTCACAGTTTCAGCAAGTGAGAAGTAAATGTTTGTCATTGTAGAAAGACTGGGATATTGGATTATTGTGCAGTTTTATTGCACCATGAGCAGATCAATACATAAAGAGAAAAACATAGGTGGGTTTTGCATTGATATTGATTGCTCAGCCTGGAAGGAACACAAGTCACTTTTAATGCACAGTGTATTGATAAGAATCATTCTTTTTATTTGTTTTATAGATAATAGCTTTATTGAACTATAATTCACACCTCATAGAAATCATCCTTGTAGGCTGTACAATTTCATGGGTTTTAGTGGAAACTAAATTTAGTTTAGTGGAAACTAAATGTTTACTGGAAACATTTGCAGAGTTGAACAACCATAACATTCAACTTTAAAATTTTTCTTTCTTTCTCCAAGGAAACCCCATGCATATTAGCAGTCACTCCTACTTTCTCTCCAATCATTATAGCTCTGGAAAATCACTAATCTACTTACTGTTTCTGTTGATTTGCCTGTTTTAGAAGTAAATGAAACCAAACAACTTGCTGTAATTTGTGACTGGCTACTTTTATAGTTAGCACAATATATTGAAGTTTCATTAATGTCATATTATGTACCAGTGCTTCATTCTTTCTATGTGCTAAATAATACTCCATGTATTCACATATCACCTTTTGTTTACCCATTGAAAAACTGATGGACATTTGGGTTGTTTCCACTTTTTGGCTATTATGAATATTGTAGGTGTGAACATTTGCATATGAGCTTGTGTGTGGATATACGTTTTAATTTCTCTTGGATAGTTACCTAGGAACAGAATTGCTGGGACATATGGTAACTCTGTTTAACCTTTTGAAAACAGATTGTCTTGCAAAGCAGGTGCATCATTTTATATTCCCACCAGAAGTATATGAAGGCTCTCTTTTCTCCACGTCCTTGCCAGCACTTGTCATTATTTGTCTTTTTGTTTATAGCCATCCTAGTGGGTGTGAAGTGGTATCTCATTGTAGCTTTCATATCCATTTCATTGATGGCTAAAATTTGGCATTTCTTCATGTACTCAATGGCTATTTGTATATACTCTTAGGACAGATGTCTATTCTTGCCCCTTTCCCACTTTTAATTGCATTACCTGTGTTTATATTTTTGAGTTGTAAGCTGTCTTTATATGTTCTAGATAAAAGGCTCTTATTAGATATATAGTTTGCAAATATTTTCTCCAATTCTACATGTTGTCTTTTGCATGTGGCAACACTTTTATTTTGATGAAGTCCAATTTATCTATTTTTCCTTTGTTGCCTGTGCTTCTGGTATCATATCTAAGAAGGAATTTCCTAACCAAAAGTCACAAAGATTTACTCCTGTATTTTCTTCTAAGAGTTTCATAGTTTTAGCTTTTATATTTATGCCTATAATCCACTTTGATTAATATTTGTAAATGGAGTAAGGAAGGGGTCCAACTTCATTCTTTTGCATGTAGATATACAATTTTCAAAGCACCATTTATTGTAAAGCTCATTCTTCCCCTAATTAATTGCCATGGCATCTTTGTCAAAAATAAATTTCCTGTAAATATGAATTTCTGGATGCTGAATTCTACCTCATTGATCTATTTTGCTATCCTATGTTACTACCATACTGTTTGAGTTACTGTAGCTTTGTAGTTAAGTTTTAAAATTGGGAAGTGTTTATCCTCCAACTTTATGCTTCTTTTTCAAGATTATTATGTCTACTTAGAGTACATAATAATTCCACACACATCTTAGGATCAATTAGGCTCATCTATTTCTGCAAAGAAGACAGCTGGGATTTTGATAGGCAATCTGTAGATTCATTTGCAGAACATTGCCTTCTTAACAAGTTTTTCAATCCTTGAACAAGGTCTTGTTCATTCATTAAGGTTATTTTAAATTTCTTTCAACAATATGTTGTGGTTGTCATAGTATAAATTTTCAGTTCCTTTGTTAAATTTATTTATAATTGTTTTTGTTTTTAATGCTATTAAAATGGGAATGTTTTCTTAACTTTATATTTGGATTATTCATTGCTAGTGTATAGAAATATAATGAATTTTATATCTAAATCTTATATTCTGCAACCTTTATTTTTGATCCTAACAATATTTAAGACTAAACCATATTTTAGTGGATTGCTTAGAATTTTCTATATGTATACAAGATAATTTTATATGAATAAAGAGATAATTTTATTTCTTCCTTTCCAATTTGGATGCCTTTTATTTAATTTTTTTGACCTAATTGACCTGGCTAGAACCTCTAGAACAATGTTGAATAGAAGTAGTGAGAGAAGATATCCTAGTTCTGTTCTCACATTAGGGGAAATCATTCAGTCTTTCTGAATCATTAAGTATAGTGACTGGGGATTTCATAGATGCCCTTTACCAGGCAAGGAAGCTTCTCTTCAATTCCTATTTTTTAGATATTTCCAACTATAATAAGGTATGGGATTTGTCAAATTTTTTTGTCTGCACCTATTAACATGGTCATAAGATTTTTGTTTAATTTTGTTGATATGTTGTTTCACATTAATTGATTTTCAAATGGTAAATCAACCTTTTATTCTAAGTTAGCAAGTGAGTGATAAATGTCACTTGATTATGTTGCACGTTTTGTTAAATTTGTTGCTGGATTTGGTTTGTTAGTAGTTTGAAGATTTTTGTCTTTGTCTATAAAAGATATTGGCCTGTAGTTTTCTTTTTTGTGATGTTTTTCTAGTTTTATATAGGATTATGCTTGTCCTATAGAATGAATTGAAGAGTTTCTTCCTTTTTTATTTTCTTGAAAGAGTTTGAATAATTGAAAATAAATCTTTCTTATATGTTTGAGAGATTTCACAGGTAAAGGTACCTGGGCCTGGGCTTTTTTCTGTGGGATTTTTAAATTACTAATACATTTTCTTTTCTTGTTATAGTCTATTTACCTTTTCTCTATTTTCTTCAGTCAGTTTTGGTAGTTTGTGTTTTTCCAGGAATTTGTCTATTTCATTTAAAAATTTTAAAAAATGAGATAAATTAATTATTTATGTAGAAACCTAGTTACTGGCATTCAGTTATTCATAGTATTCATAGTATTCCCTTATTATCCTTTTATTTCTGTAAGGTTGATGGTAATTTTTCCTCTTACATTCCTAATTTTATTAATGTAAGTGTTCTTTTATTTTTCTTTCTCAGTCTAGCTAAAGTTTTATCATTTTGTTGGTTTTACAAATAACCATCTTTCAGTTTTGTTAATTGTCTCTATTGTTTTTCTAATCTCAATTCTATTAATGTCTGCTCTATTCTTTGTGTTTCCTTCTGCTTGCTATAGGTTTTGTTTGCTTTTTCCTTTTGCCAAGGTCTTAAGGTAAAATATTTAGAATATTATTTTTAGATAATTCTTTTTTAAAAAAATAAATATTGGCATTTAAGGCTGTACATTTCTCTCTAAACATTATTTTAACTGCATTCCCTAAGGTCTTTAAAAGATAAACTTTATTGTGAATATTTGAAGTTTACAACATGATGTTATGGGATATATATAGATAGTAAAATGTTTACTATAGTTGAACAAATGGATATATCTATCATCTCACATAGTTACTTTTTTTGACAAAGTAAAATCTAGTTATTTAACAAAAATTTATATTTTATTAAATATGGTTCTCATGTTGTACATTAGCTCTCTAGACTTGTTTTTCCTACATATCTGCAAATTTCTATACCGTTCAACTTACATCTCCCCATTCCCCTCCCCCCCAGTAACCACTGTTTTATATGTGACTTTTTTTTTTTTTTTAGATTCCACATATAAGTGAGATTATTTCTGTTTGTGGCTTATTTAATTTAGCATAATGTCCTCCTATTTCATCCATGTTGTAGCAAATGGCAAGTATTTCTTTTTTAAAGCTAAATAATATTCCACTGTATATATCCTAAATTTTCTTTATCTATTTGTCCATCAACACACACTTAGGTTGTTTTCATATCTTGGCCACTGTGAATAATGCTGCAATGATCATGGGAGTACAGATATCTTTACAAGATAGTGATTTCCTCTGCTTAGGATATATATCCAGAAGAGGGATTGTTGGGCCTTGTGATGGTTCTATTTAAAAGGTTTTTTTTTTTTTTTTTTTTTTTTTTTTTAGGAAACTGTACTGTTTTCTATAATGGCTTTACCAATCTACATTGCCACCAAAAGTTCTATGGGTTCCCTTTTCTCCATACCCTCTTTTTCATTATAGATATCCTAACCAGCATGAGGTGCTATCTCTTAGCAGTTTTAATTTGCCTTTTCCCTAATAATTAGTGGTGGTGAGCACCTTTTTGTATGCAGTACTCTCCCTTTATCTGTGGGTTTGCTTTACCCATTTTCAGTTATTAACTCACAGTCAACCATGATCTGAACACATGAAATGGCATATTCCAGAATAAGCAATTCATAAGTTTTAAATAGTAAGCACTCTTCAACCTGAGCAAACCTGATTTTAAAAAAATAAAATGAAAAAGAAAACAAAAGACATAAATTACATGCCATTCTGAGTAGTGTAAAAATTAAATCTTGCACTGTCTTGCTCTGTTCCATCCAGTATGTGAATCATTTCTGTCTAGTGTCCCAACTGTTAGTCACTTAGTTGCCATCTTGGTTATCTGATCCACTGTCCTGGTATTTGTGTTCATGTAACCCTTATTTTACTTAATAGTGGCCCTCAAACATAAGTGTAGTGACGCTGTCAATTTGTGCCAAAGAGAAGCCCTAAGTTCTTCCTTTATGTGAAAAGGTGAAAGTTCTTGACTTAATAAGAGAAGGAAAAAAATGAATGCCAAGGTCGCTAAAATCTACAATAAGAATTAATTTTTTAATCTGTGAAATTGTGAAGGAGAATAAGGAAATTCATGCATAGTACATTTACTGTTCTGTTATATCCACAGTTTTAGACATCCGCTGTGGTCTTGGAACTTATCTCCACAGATGAAGTGCAACTATTGCACCTGTAGGCCATTTTTATGTCTTCTTTGGAGAAATGTCTATTCAGATCCTTGGCTCATTTTTTAATCAGGTTATTTGTTTTTCTCCTATTGATTTGTAAGAATTCTTTATAAATTTTGGATATTAACCTCTTATATGTGGTTTTCAAATATTTTCTTCTGAGTTTGTAAGTTGCCTTTTCATTTTGTTGATTGTATTATTTTCTGTGCAGACACTATCTCGTTTCTAGCTTTTGTAACCTGAGCTTTTAATGTGGTATCCAAAATAATCATCGCCAGTGTCAAGGAGCTTTTCCCTTATGTTCTCCTTTAGAAGTTTTATGGTTTCAGGTCTTACATTTATATCTTTTATCCATTTTGAGTTGATTTTTGTGTATGCATAAAATAAAGGTCCAGTTTCATTCTTTCACATGTGCAATTTTCCCAGTACCACATATTGAAGAGATTATCCTTTCCCTATGTGCCCCTTGTTGAAAATTAGTTGAAAGTACGTTTGTACTTATTTTCGAGCTCTCAATTCTGGTCCATTGGTCTATGCTTCTGTTTTTATGCCAGTACAATACCATTTTGATTATTGTAACTTTGTGCTATAATTTTTATATTGGCCCCACGTCAAACAATGAGGCAGTGAAATGTTATTCTTTTGTGTTCCTAAAGGAAAGAAGACCCAGTAGACTTGAATGCCAGATGGTTCCACAACATTCTTAAATATGCCGAGCCTGAAAGAGCCTGCTAATGTCCAGTTAGATATATCTTCATGTCTGAAGTTCCTGTAGCAAAATGTAGATTTGAACTAATTTACCTGTTTGGAGTACAGGCTATTTACATTGGCAGCTTCTCTTGTCTAAATAAAAGGTAGTCATTAATATCCTTCATCACATAATTACCTGCCCAATATAATGACATGATAACAGAAGAATATCTCTGTTCTACTTAGCTCTCTAGTTTCCTGGTATTAACAATGGTGTGAAGGAATAATTATATACAAAAATTATACTGTGAGACTCAAGCAAAATATTAGCAAAATAAAGCTTTGTTCTATATTCTTTAACTTATCAAATATTTATTGGGAGTCAACTATGTGTCAGGAGCTATTTTTAATATTGGTGATTCAGCAGTGAGTGAGAGAAAAGAAGATAAAATAGTAGAAATAGGATAAAGTAGTAAGTATTATACAGTAGGACTGATAACTATTGAGGGTGAAAATAAGGTAGGGAAGTGAGATAGGGAACACTGGCAATAAGGGGTGCAATTTAAGATATAGTGATCAGGAAAGACATCAATAAGAAGATGATTTTTGAGAGACAACTGAAGAAATTGAAGGTAAAAACTTCTAGGAAGAAGCAATAGAAAGCACAAAGTCCCTGAGGTGGGAATATTCCTGGCATTTTTGAGGAAAAGCAAGGGGACCAGTATAGCTGGCCCAGAATGAGGAGGGTAGTAATAGATCCAAGAGTTAACAGGACCTCAGGTATGGCCATGATTTGTAAGTCAAGAAAGATAACAAAGATATTCAGATCACCCAATCAGACACCCACATCTAAGAGATCTTAGCCAGTATCACAATTTCTGTCATAATTTTAAGCATAAGAGTCATCAAGAGGAACTGGCTGAGCTGGAATAAGTCTGGGAATTTCACTGAAGCTTTGAGTATTTTCTTATCTCTCCAGATTTATTCTTGCTACGATTAACATCTCGGATACGGTAGGCAGGATAATGGCCTCCAAAATATGTCTATGTCCTAAATCCTAGAATCTCTGAATATGCTAAATCACATAGAAAACAAGAATTAAGGCTGTAGATGGAATTAAGTTTTCTAATCAACTGTTAGGTATCTGGCTCTTGGCCTAAAACCTGGGTGTGGTTTTTGAGACTCAACCCTCAGCGATTACAAAGTCTTTATATGGCAGGCTTCACATAGGAAAGTTGTTGCACAGCCCATGCATTGCAGCCTCTGAGAAGAGCTGCGGTCAAGACTCAGGTCCCTTTGGCTGGCCATGCTCTTATACACAGTCACGTTGCTAAGCCAGGGGACTTCATTTGGAGGTCGCTTAAGTAAAGGCCGTCCTCAGTGTCTCTGCCAAGTTCTACCTATGGAAGGAAGACGACAAAACCTTGAAGACACTTTTCTCCACTCTGAGTCAGTCTGTACTTTTTGAGTCCTAGTCCTTCCTCCTCTCTCTGTCTCCAGTCCAAAGTTCATAAAATTGCCAGAGCTTTTGCATGGGGCTCCCTCAGCAGTAGGACAAGCCTCATGTCTGTGCTGATCTAACTGACCCTTGACAGGCCATCCCATGGGAGATTGGGACAAGGGGAAATTGGTGCTTTCTCCAGTTTTAAACTACTGCTTATACCATCGTGGTAACCAATTAAAGGCATAACTCTTATTTTCACTTGTCTTTAATTGGCTACTCTGACACCTGGCAGCTCAGCTCTTGACAAGCTGACATTAATATAGGGAGAGTATCCTGGATTAGCTAGGTGGATACAATGTAATCCCAAGGATCATTTAAAGTGGAGAAGTGAGAAAACAGAGATCAGAGAGACGTGAAGTGAGAAGAACTCAAGTAGTTGTTACTGGCTTTAAATATGGAGAAAAGGGGCCAGGAGCTAAGAAGTATAGGAAGCTTCTAGAAGCTGGAATAGGCAGTGAAACAGATTTTGTCCTAGAGACTTCAGAAACGAATGTAGCCCTGCTGACACCTTGGTTTTAACCCAGTGACACATCAGATTTTGGACCTACAGAACTGCACAATAATACATTTATGTTGTATAAGCCATCAAGTTGTGGTAATTTGTTACAATGTGGTAGAAAACTACTACATGAGGTCTCTAAGCCATAATTGCAATTAACTTCACTTGTATGCAAGACATCCATATCATCGTGACACATCTCTGTTTTATACTCAGTTCATTTGCTAGCTTATGTGACATTTTTCAAGGAGAGGAGCCATGTGCCCCAAGTTCATGGATCCCATGATTTTCTTTTTCCTATAAGAAATTCTGGTCAATGAGGTGCCTACTGCTGAAGAATGTTGTATGAAATTTCCTTTGCCAGTAGATCTGTCGTTAGCATATTGATAACGACTGGTTCCTTCTTTCAGAGGCACCCTCTCCACCCTACGACTGGAGATAATGCACTGCAGCCTGTTCTGCTTTATTTTTTTTTCTTTCTAGTCCTTTTGCTTTTCCTCTATTGGTTATATCTCTAAATGTTCATTAAAGAACCTGAAAAAATCTGACTTTATATCTATAGTGACCTTCTCTCAAGATTTGTACTAATAATACTGCAGCCTACCTGAGTTTAACTTTGACACGAGCAGGTATGATAGAGATAGAATCTCCAAGAAAGGCAAAGTTGTTAATTTGTTATTATTATTATTAATTAAAAAGGGAAAGATACATGGATAAAGAAACTCCAGGATCCCCATCTGATCTGAGACCAAATGGGCAAAGTAAAGTATTTCTAGTGTACTAAGAGAACAAAGTGCTTTGGGGACATTTTTGACAGACATAATACTAACTAATGAAACAAACATTTTTATAGAAAGCAGAGTGGTATAACATTAGATGAGAGAAAGGATATTTCAAGAAAAAAGACAATAAAGTAAAGGTGACAAATTTCAGCATGTGTATAAATTTAATGGGACATCACAAAATTTTCATTTACTCTTAACCATAGGCTAGGGAAAATATAAAATATAATTCATAAATTGTTGACATTTCTATAGTCAAAATAAGCTTTCCCCTTATTTTTGCCATTTCTTGTAATGGTCACAGAAATGTAAACAGAAAGACATTCTTAAGTCAATCAAAGATTTGAATAATCTCTTTAGGAATATTGTGCTTTTTTTCTTGAATGATCATTTTAAAAATAAATCACTGTCAAAGAGGAAATGATACATGCCAAAATAATAAATGGTCAAAAGAAAACATAGGGAGTGGCTTATAAGAAAGCATAACACGGGCTGGCCCGGTGGCGCACTGCGCTAGTGCGCCGCTTGGGAAGCGCGGAGGTGCTCCCGCCGAGGGTTCGGATCCCACATACAGACCGGTTCCCGCTCACTGGCTGAGCGAGGCACGGGGACAACACCGAGGGTTGCGATCCCGTTGCCGGTCCCGGTCCGGTACGGGGGCAACACTGAGGGTTGCAATCCGTTGCCGGACACGGAAAAAAAAAAAGACAAAAAAAAAAAAAAAAAAAAAGAAAGCATAACAGGCAAAAATACCTAACAGTGTTTTCCAGATGTGTAACAAAATTGGGCACATTGTATTTATAAAAATTACAACTAAGAGATTAATATTTCTTCACAGTAAACATGCCAATGATAATGTGCAATGATAATGTACAGCAAAATTAAATTATTAGTATTTAGATCAAAGTTGATTGAGACATTAAATATGCAGCATACATTTTTGTTTATAAATATTATGATTTTCATTTGTTAGAGCTCTTTATTGAATTAAGACATTTTAAGACTTGCAAAATGCTCTGAAACACATGTTTGAAATGCACAAAATGCTTAAGCCCTTAAATTGAAACATTCGTGGTTTGTTTGTTTTTTTTCCCCTTGACTTGTCTGTAGTTTTAAAGACAAGTTAAACTTAGGTAAGTTTTTTATGCGATTGTTGAATTTTCAAATCACAACTCACTGTTTAGTAAACTTGTTTCTGTTCTTGAGGCTCTAGCTTCTGAAATAGTTGGTATTTATCTAAAAACACAAGAACTAGACATAAAAATAGTCCTTTCCTGAAATTAAGAAAGTGTGAGTTTGTGGTGTACTCTATACTCTCACACGTGGCTTGATCACCCACCCACACCTTCTTTTCGAGAGACTCTTTTCCTATTCTCATCAGTAAGACTCTGAAATATGGAAATTTGGCAGAAACCGATTTCCCATTTCTTGCAGCATGTCTTAGAGATAGCACTGTCGGGAGTGTGATGTAAAAGAAGAGACAGCTGTCCCGAGTCTTCAAGATTCTTCTGGTATATTAGTTTAGAGAATCAGTGTTACATCAATTTAACCTTTAAAGAGCATATTTAAAAATAAATTTCTTGTGAAGTTGTCTACTGAAAGAATATGAATTACTTTCCCACTAAAATAAAAAGAAATCTGTGGATCAAAATTAGTCCTTTATAGAATCTGTGTCCTAATGGAGAACTAGTTGTTTCAGTATTTTTATTATTTATTTTGACATTTTCTTATACTGTTCCGCCATTGGTCCAAAAAATTGTACCAGTTGAAATTCCCATCCATAGTGTAAGAATGTTTGTTTTCTCATGTCCATTAATGGTAGTTTTTATCATCCCTTGAATTTCTTATACATGAATTTAGATTTTTCTCTATTTAATTATCATTACTATTAACAATCCTGAATTGAGCAGCTCAGTGTGACCCCAAAATTCTGTTCTAGTCACTCATTCATCTATTTACTTACACAACAGGGCAGCCTATGGTACTGCACAACCATCATAAAGGCATCAATTCCACTAAATTTGCTTCCTCGTCTATGAATTATGCATATGTAATAGGAAATGCATATATTCTGGCTACTTGCCAATAGAAAAAAATAACATATATTACACACTCTAATTGAAAATATGTTCATTTTAAAACTCATAAAATCTGCAGGTTGGTTGAGAAGATTCTTGATTCATTGGGGATTTCAAATTTACAATTTAATTAGACTCTGGATATACTTCTGAGAGACTGAATTTTGGAGTGTAAGAAAGGAGATATGAAGATGTAATTTCTTTATTTGTACAGCTTCCTGTATAATCTATGGCTCCTTCAACATATGAAATAGGATATTAAAAAACTTAAGTGATGGAAAATATAAGAACAGCAAAACTTATATAATTTTAGTCTCTCCCTTACCCCCAAAAGATTATTCTTCTTTATTATTTCCTTGGTGATGGTTATTGAATGGCAAAAGGTTGATTCCAAATATACCCTGAGGACAAACTCTTCTCAAAGCGTTAGCAGTTCTCAACCTGAAGCACAATTCACTATCTCATTATTGGCCTTCTTTAAAGCTTAGGATATGGTAGCAGCAATCATCATTTCTGGTAATAGATAAGGCAATGAGAAGATGGTCTCCTTATATTCTTAAAAATGTATTTGTTTTTACTGCTGCTTTTTTAAGTTGATGATAACCTGAAAATTGATCTAATCATTTGCATATTCAGGGAGAAGAGCAGTTTGCCTGGGCTTATGGAATCATTGTAGATCAAAGCAGTGTTCTCTACAGGGGCATTCAGTTCTGGTATTTGAGATGCATGTACAAAACTATTAAACATAGTAGCATAAAATTGATGACTTATCTAACTAGTTTTTCTAAGTACAGAAATCTTGATTTTTTTTTTAACTTCCCAAACAGATTTACAAAGGAGAAAATACACAAACTATTTGATTTTCAAGTATTTATATGTAGATACATAGGTAGTGGCTAGGTAGATGAAGTTCTGAAATGATTAGAGTCAACTTTTCACAAAACTTCCAACTGGGAGGTTGGAAGGTGAGACAAAAATTACTTTTATAATCTCCACCTCTACATTATTTCATTTGGTTTTTTGTGTGCTGTGTTTTTTGCTTTGAAAAATTTAAATTGTAAGTAAAAATAAACAACTATACATACAAAATAAAAATTATTTTTTGAGGACTATAATATATATTTGATCCTTAGGCACACTTATTAGTAGTTGTAATGGCCTGATTACTATTAATTATACCCTTAATCCCTGGGATAATCTCCCTATCTAAGTGGATGAGATGTTAATGAATTCTCTGGAGAAGGCCGTTGGCTACAACTTTTCACATTAACAGAAATGTTCTGTTAGCCATGCCATCACCAGTCACATGTGGCTAGTGACTACTTGAACTGTAGCTGGCAAGATTAAGGTATGGAATTATAAAACTTTATTTAAATTTCATGGATAGTGACTACTCTACTAGACAGAGGTAGCTCTAGATCATCACCAGGAGTTCCTGTTCCAAGGAAAAACAAGAAAAATGATGTCTTAATTAATCTTCTGAAAAATAGACTGATCATCACAGTAGATCTTTAAGGAACATAGTTTCAGTCTTCGTGACATCAGCTCCTAGCATTAGAAGCGGGGAATGTGATTTGCTGGCCACTCCCTGCTCCGTTTAGTATCACAGCTCAGACATAAGTAGTGAGGACAAAATATTATTGGCTCAATTGCTTAATCTTACTAAGGGAGACTATGTTTTTCACACTAGAAAAAAACAAAAACAAAAAAACAGGACTGCAATATCCAGTATGAAGTTGTTATTTGTGTATTTTTCATGACACATGTTCATAAACAAATTTAGTCCTCTTTTGCTGTCTCAAGTTTAGATAATCACAAGTAGAATACTAAGTTCCCCTGCATCCTTCCATAGTCTAACCTATCGATCCGTTGTTAGAAACAGAATGTGGATGAGAATATAACTGCATAAGGATTATGTTGATCCTTTTGACTCTATTCTCCAGAGCCAGAGATTAAGGTAAAGAACAACATTTACATGAGCCCACAGTTCAAGAACACAGTCCTTTTGCTAGAAATTCAAATAAATTAAATAAAAATATATACAGTATATGATAAGATAGGCCATGAACTAAAAATGAAAATAAATAAAGCATTTATTGTCAGCCTACAGTCAATCAGACAATAAGCATAGGTTAGAGGAATATGGGAAGACGTACTTTTTCAGGTTTTATTCACATACAAATAAAATATTAATTTTGCATCACAACTAAGCTTTATACACGCTATGCAATTAGAAAAATCAAGCTTGGAAATATGCTTTAAGGATCATAATTTTAAAGATCAGAAGACTTAGATATAGATTTTATGTAGATATAGATGCTAGTATTTATTTTATATATGTATATGTATTGTATAAGTAGATGATAGATTTAAATTTAAAT
>NW_007729291.1:30964-32743 GCF_000696425.1 Galeopterus variegatus | reverse complement strand
TGTAGCTCTAGGATGTTTCCCCTTACAGGTCATATCTTGCAAAATTATAGGATATGAACTCTTTATTTTCTTCATGTATTCTTTTTGTGGTTCATGCTAATATAGTTTACACTAAAATTCCATGGAAAAACGTTCTGAAAAAACTTCAGTCAATTAAATAGAAAAATAGGAAGTTAACCTAAATGTCCTGTATTGATTTGATGCACTTAAACTAATTGCTTGAAAGCATATTCATCTCTCCGAAGAACAATATCCTGTATAGCAATATTGTATTATCTAACATATAAATAACTTAAACACAAATATATACTTAATTTTCCATTCAGAATTACCACTGCAGGGTGTTAAACTGTTGTTGCTGTAATGAAAGTGTTCCAATAATGAATTAAACAGTTTAATGTTTGCCATAGTGCTTTAAAACAATTCAGTGTGGAATTTAATCTTAAGAAATACTGAAAATGTGCAACCATTTCACAACTATGAACTAACCGACTTTAAACATGCTCTTTGGAGTTAACGAAATGTTTATACATGAGTTGAAGAGCTTAATGGCAACAGCAGGAAGATTTTATCTTTAAGATACAACATCAGAGAAAGAAGGCTTTCTTTACTGTAAGTATTTCTATACAGATATATTCCCAACTGTATAAATACTAATGCTTATAAATAAGCAAGGAGTGTCAAGAGTATATTGAGTTGTTCAGTTATTTTCTATAAAATTACATCTTTAGGCCACTAGGAATATCTAAACTAATAAAAAATAAGANTGATAAGATAGGCCATGAACTAAAAATGAAAATAAATAAAGCATTTATTGTCAGCCTACAGTCAATCAGACAATAAGCATAGGTTAGAGGAATATGGGAAGACGTACTTTTTCAGGTTTTATTCACATACAAATAAAATATTAATTTTGCATCACAACTAAGCTTTATACACGCTATGCAATTAGAAAAATCAAGCTTGGAAATATGCTTTAAGGATCATAATTTTAAAGATCAGAAGACTTAGATATAGATTTTATGTAGATATAGATGCTAGTATTTATTTTATATATGTATATGTATTGTATAAGTAGATGATAGATTTAAATTTAAATTAAGTTTTGAAGACTTTCAGCATTAAATGAAATTTATACATTAAGAATAATATACATAGACTTCTTTTCTTTTAATTAATTACAGACAAAATAAAAATAAGGAAATTGCTACATTTCCAGTATTGTTGGTATTGCTACTTTCTGTTGATCATTTACTGTAGCTCTAGGATGTTTCCCCTTACAGGTCATATCTTGCAAAATTATAGGATATGAACTCTTTATTTTCTTCATGTATTCTTTTTGTGGTTCATGCTAATATAGTTTACACNTATTTTCTATAAAATTACATCTTTAGGCCACTAGGAATATCTAAACTAATAAAAAATAAGAGAAGTATCAAAGAAAAAGAAAAGAGAAGAACAAAATAAAAGGTACATTATATAAACATACATCCGTACATCTGCTGCTGAGGGACATCTGGGCACACAATTATATATAATACAAGTATGCAAAATCACAGGGAGGATTTGGGAATGTGGAGAAATAAGGACTAGGTATTGAGGCAATGAGTAATCTTATAACTTAAAGATTTTTACTCATGTATTTATTATTGTTTATTCATGGAGGTATTAAACCAAAGGATGGTCTTAGTCCATTTGTGCTGCTAGAACAAAATAATTGAGACTGAGTGGTTTCTAAAACTAGAAATATATTCTCACAGTTCTGGAGGCTGGGAAGTC
>NW_007729291.1:28827-29694 GCF_000696425.1 Galeopterus variegatus | reverse complement strand
CTGAGGAATGAGGTCATGCTATTTACGAGTTTATTATATCGTTTTAGTATCAGAATGCTTAGTTCTCTGGACACCTGAAGAGCACCAAACTGTTTAAACTTTAAATTTTCTAATGATGATACTTAGCTCTAGTTCTCTTTTTAAAAAATGGTTATATTAATCAAGGCAATTATAAAACAAAAGTAAAATGTATTTTTATGTTATCCAAACTTTGATTCAACTATAACTGAAATTGGAGCTGTATGGAGACAGAGAAAAGAGATGGTGATTTGTCAGCACTTGGTTTAATGCCTCGTTAGTTTGATTTTGTTTTTGTTTTTAGTTTCTTGAAAAGGATAACAAAACTAATACAAAGTATATAGTATCTCAAAATGACTTGTGCATATCATTTCTGAGTCTCTTTTTCTTGTACATTTGAGCAAGAGAGAAGAGTCCAGTCAGCACTGCTAAAAGCAGGATGGACAGGAAATCCTCATTTTGGAAAAATGGGAGAATGTGAAGTAAATTGAATGGTTCTCATTAACTAATACCTTTCTTTAACCATAATAAAATTAGTATATAGTGAAGATATGATCGTTTTAAGCCAGATGGTTTTGTCACCAGTGTAATTTTTAGAGCATTTTAGAAAATTTCCTTTGGGTTCTGGGAAGCACTTCTACAGAACTTGATAATGTGTCACCACATCACTTTTATTTATGCCCTTGAATTTTCCCCATCACAAGTAGTTCTTATTAGTGAAAAAAAGAAGACTTGTGTAAAGGTGATGTAATAAAAACCATGAAGAAATTTATTTTGTGTAACTCCAATATC
Source organism: Galeopterus variegatus (assembly GCF_000696425.1). NCBI lineage: Eukaryota > Metazoa > Chordata > Mammalia > Dermoptera > Cynocephalidae > Galeopterus > Galeopterus variegatus. The sequence goes on along the minus strand of NW_007729291.1, from coordinate 28,884 downwards.
AGGAGGGGTAGCACATAAACTCATCTTGTCAGGAACATAAATATACATGTTTTTTTT
>NW_007729291.1:18033-27973 GCF_000696425.1 Galeopterus variegatus | reverse complement strand
TTGGAAACAAGAGGTAGGTAGAAACAATACAAAGGGATTTATAAACATTGAATTTTACCCAGAGACTGTGGTGGCATCGGGACAGCAGATGGCAAAGTGCTAACAGCACAGGAACACATCTCAAATCACTGGAAAGTATATTTCAAGAAGAAACAAACCTTAAACCATGACATTTTATATGTATAGAGCTTACTTATGACTGTATGAAATTTCAGGAGACAGATAAACTTTTAAGACTGGTGGATATAAATCGGTTATCACTTTCATTTCAATAAATATTTGCAATATGTTTGAACATCATTTATTAGAGCATTGGCTCATAAGTTAGCATAATGTTTAACAAAATGATTTTTTGTATGAAAGACTAGAAAATGTTTGGGAAAAATTAAAACTCAAGTATGAGATATTAAAAGTAGCCATAAATGTAGTAAAAGGTATTGGAAACAAGAGGTAGGTAGAAACAATACAAAGGGATTTATAAACATTGAATTTTACCCAAAGACTGTGGTGGCATCGGGACAGCAGATGGCAAAGTGCTAACAGCACAGGAACACATCTCAAATCACTGGAAAGTATATTTCAAGAAACAATATGAGGTACCAAGGGACCTTATAGATGGTACCAAGTCTGAGGCAATCATCTGCACAGCCATAAAAATAACCTTCACCTTTCCTGGCAGAGAAAGAAACTGCAGTAAACAAGCTCAAACTGGGAAAGGCACATGGTACAATTTACAGACTAATTCATAAAGGAAGTGGCAACTGTGCACTTAGTGTCCTTCATAAAACCTTTCAGTGGGCAAATGGGAAACAAGGGACTGACTGGCCGAGTACCAGTGCAAGTCAATCCACGCAGCACTCCCCTTAACCAGCCAGACGAGAAAGAGTAAGAGCTGCAGGACCTCACCATTTTACATGTAAATGTTAGGCTGTCAAAGGCTGGAAACTGCCTACAAGGAAAGACAAACTGGGGGGTAGAGCAGAGTAAGCTGAGAAGTACAGAGAGAAGAGAGGAAAATATTTCAATTTTATTCTGATGAGATAACCCAGTCAGACTTTCTACTTATATTTCCCTGATTACAAAGGTCTTTAGGCTGTTGAGTGCAAATTGAAAGGGCTTGTAATGATTTATAATGATAACTTGATTGTAATAGTGTCGGTAATCACATTTCCAGGAACAAAATACCTTGAACACACAACTAATAGTGATCCAGTAGGTGTGAGGATTAAACACTGTATGTCTTATGAGTATGAATTTGATAAATATCTTAAGCAACAGCCCTAAAAAAGGGAGGGCGGGGAGGAGGGAAAGAAAAGAAGAAAATAATGGAAAGAAAAAGGGAAAAAAAGGAATTACTTGAGGGATTTTTAAAAGATATAAACTTGTTTCCATTTTCAACTGATGAAACCAAAATTCTCTTGTGACTTTTCTCCATGCCTCCACTCCCCCAGAATACTGAATTTTTGCTTTTCCTTACTGTGTGTGGGGTAGTAGCAGGGATGGGGAATGGAGGGTCATGGAGGGTACTATGGTTTTGCCAGTTCCCTGTAGCTGAAGACTACCAGGGATACCAATTGAGCAAGTTGGGTTTAATACTTGTTTCAAAAGAGAAGTCACAGCATGAGGAACTATATAAGACATCTCACTTAGAAGGTGTTAGAAGGAATGACTATAATATTTGGGCTTGGTTCAGGTGATGTGGAGGAGGGTTTAAGGAAGTGGGACTTTAGTCTGGGAGCAGGATAATTCCATGATTGGGTAACTTAATAAATCTTATCTAATAGGATAAAGCCACAGTTGGTAAAGCAGCAGCCATCAGTCATATTAGCTAGGAGAGAGGCATTTGTTCATTTTTGTGGCTTAGACTATATAATGATTATATTTGGTCAGTGCTCAGATATAACTATGGAGTTCATTTCTTTTTGTCTCTCTATTCATCAGGGTCACACAATGGTCTTATGCGATATATGTGCTGTGAAATAGTTTGTTCAACAGAACAGAAAGGCCTTGCTGTGATTTAGTAACAATTTGAATATGTAAGAGAAAAGTAATCAGAAGTGAAAGATACCTACAAGAGTTTTAGTTCAGAAATTACTTAATATAAGAAACACTGAAGATTATCATCCTGTGAGGGAAACTATACTTCACTCTGGGTTTTTTTTTTTTTTCTTTTTTTAAAACACTCATTATACTTATTGAATGTGAAAAATATCCGTTGGCATTGCAAAGCAAGCAGGGGAAATTCAGGTCTAGAATGCAAAGACAGAGATGGAGCCAGTGGGCCTCAGGCCTGTCACCGCCACCAGACATCTAGGTCAGCAACTGAACAAGCTGACTCCCTGTGGAGAGTTAGAAATCTCAATTCTCATTTGAGTTTTAGAATAGGATTTTTAGGTAAATGCATGTATGGGACAAAAGTCCTCCATTTAGGAGACAATAGTCTACAGATAGCGTGGCAACAGCCCATCTAATCAACTCGAATCACTGCTTAGGTATGGGATTGTATACTTTAATGATTTTAGAGCTAACAGGTGGTTGTCATACCAATGCTGTTAAGAGATTTTAAGAATTGCTGAAGGGAAAGATGTGAAAAAATGTTTGCTGGGGCAAGCTGTCTGTTGGTGGAAAATTTGGAGATAATTAAACTTACATTTAATCATAAGAATGCAACTTTGCTTAAATCATCTGAGGAGAGGTTTTATTTTAGATAATGATTGCAGTCTGACCAACTTAGCTTTTCAGGGCCTTTTAGTTTTTGCATGGAAAACTGATCTCTTGAGGATGCACCACAGACAGGCCATACAGGAGGCTTTACCATCTCATCTGCTAGGCTGGTGCTCTTTGAAAATCTCACTGCTTTCTATTTCCCTTCATAAATCCTCTCAAGTTTATCCAGATAATTTTACCTCTCTGCTTAAAAATTCAATGCATTTCCATTATTTAAAGAATAAAATATTAACTCTTCACTATAGCATTCACTATAGCATTTCCATAATTTAAAGAATAAAATATTAACTCTTCACTATAGCATTCACTATAGCATTTCCATAATTTAAAGAATAAAATATTAACTCTTCACTATAGCATTCACTATAGCATTTCCATAATTTAAAGAATAAAATATTAACTCTTCACTATAGCATTCACTATAGCATTTCCATAATTTAAAGAATAAAATATTAACTCTTCACTATAGCATTCACTATAGCATTTCCATAATTTAAAGAATAAAATATTAACTCTTCACTATAGCATTCACTATAGCATTTCCATAATTTAAAGAATAAAATATTAACTCTTCACTATAGCATTCACTATAGCATTTCCATAATTTAAAGAATAAAATATTAACTCTTCACTATAGCATTCACTATAGCATTTCCATAATTTAAAGAATAAAATATTAACTCTTCACTATAGCATTCAGACACTTTCTATCTTTCAATCTTTCAAGATGGTTGGCATCATAAATATATCACTTGATTTTTCTACAGTACACTGTGAAGTTCTGTTAAAAAAGAAAAAGAAAATGAAAAAAGCCTAAGCGAATTGAGTTAGCACTTAAATTAATTTATAAAGTTATATTTCTATACAAATAAAGTTCCGTAAGATTTAATGCATTTGGAACACTGATTTATTATTCTCTGCTCACTTACAACCACCCCCAGATTTAGGTTGTAGATTCTCCATTTATACTCTTTTTTTCCCCACCATCAGGTGTACTAGTATATGCTTAGAGATCTCGTACCCTAAAACTATTCCCGTCTCTTTATTTCATTCACTGTTTTCTCATTATCCTTATCTTTCCACTTAAGCTTCGTGGCAAAGACTAAACCCACTATTTCTCTTCCCTCATCTCTTATTCATTCCTCCAACGGTGGTTATTCCAACCATACTACTCTAAGAATACTTCTAAGTGTGTACTGATCTCATAATTTTGAATCCTATAGGCAACTTCTAGGCTTCTCATTGCATTCATGGTGCTTTGAGTAATCCTTTTTTTGCCTCCGTTACAGTAAGAAGTGCAACAACTCCCAAGATCCTGAGACTGGAGTTGGGTCAGTTCCACCCCTGCCTGCAACCAGATCCTAGAATGTGTTTATTAACAACATGTGTTTCTTTGGGGTGTGTGACTTATCTGCTCTTGTCCTTTACCAAATTTCTGCTTAGATTTTTCTAATTTATTTTCAAGAGTTTTTTTTTGCAATGAGGATGTTAATATTTGTTTTAAAAAAAATGTAGAGTAGAATAGTTACAAGAGGCTGAGAGAGAAGGCGGTTGGGACAGAGGAGAAGGGGTACACTAATGGATACAAAACTATGCTATCTACCCCAAGTGAATCATTGTGCAGGATATGGATGTATTGAAACAACACACTGTACCCCCCAAAATACATATAAATAAAATTGAAAAAAATAGAATGCAATAGAGTATGGATTATGTCAATAATGAAGAGTAAGGAATCATTATTATATCCTCTTCTATTTGTAAAATATAGCAACTTATTTGAACTTAGCTGGATCTAGTGTAAAACTGAGAAAGAAAAGCAGCCACTGATATCCAGGGGCTTCTTCTCAGGAAGGCTGTGTCCCTTAAACATGTTAAGATATAATCCTGGCTTTTTTTTTTTTTTTACTAGCCAGTACAGGAATTGAACCCCAGATCTCCAGATCTTGGTGTTACCAGCACAATGCTAAGCTAACTTGCCCCTGGCATATTTTATACACATGCACTTACTTAAGCCATAGTGAGAATCCAGGCAGAATTTCTTTTGGATCAATCATGCATCATCCTATTTCCTCCCTAATGCTATCCCATTCTTTTTGATGTTTAAGATATAAAGTCTGTTATGGGCCTTTTAGTTTTTGCATGGAAAACTGATCTCTTGAGGATGCACCACAGACAGGCCATACAGGAGGCTTTACCATCTCATCTGCTAGGCTGGTGCTCTTTGAAAATCTCACTGCTTTCTATTTCCCTTCATAAATCCTCTCAAGTTTATCCAGATAATTTTACCTCTCTGCTTAAAAATTCAATGCATTTCCATTATTTAAAGAATAAAATATTAACTCTTCACTATAGCAAAATTCAATGCATTTCCATTATTTAAAGAATAAAATATTAACTCTTCACTATAGCATTCACTATAGCATTTCCATAATTTAAAGAATAAAATATTAACTCTTCACTATAGCATTCAGACACTTTCTATCTTTCAATCTTTCAAGATGGTTGGCATCATAAATATATCACTTGATTTTTCTACAGTACACTGTGAAGTTCTGTTAAAAAAGAAAAAGAAAATGAAAAAAGCCTAAGCGAATTGAGTTAGCACTTAAATTAATTTATAAAGTTATATTTCTATACAAATAAAGTTCCGTAAGATTTAATGCATTTGGAACACTGATTTATTATTCTCTGCTCACTTACAACCACCCCCAGATTTAGGTTGTAGATTCTCCATTTATACTCTTTTTTTCCCCACCATCAGGTGTACTAGTATATGCTTAGAGATCTCGTACCCTAAAACTATTCCCGTCTCTTTATTTCATTCACTGTTTTCTCATTATCCTTATCTTTCCACTTAAGCTTCGTGGCAAAGACTAAACCCACTATTTCTCTTCCCTCATCTCTTATTCATTCCTCCAACGGTGGTTATTCCAACCATACTACTCTAAGAATACTTCTAAGTGTGTACTGATCTCATAGTTTTGAATCCTATAGGCAACTTCTAGTTTTCATCTTACTTGACTCCTCTTCAGGATTTGCCATTATTCCCAACACCCTTCTGCTTAAAAGTTTCTTTCTACTTATTGCCAAAGTAAGATCTTGTTTTAGTTTTCTTTCTACCTTGTAGTGAATGGCTTCTATTCCTTAATCCCTTCCTGATTTTAAGTGTTAGAGTTCTACAGGATTCTATTCTCAACCTGTGTAGGTGTCAGTTTGCTCCCTATTATAAACCTGTTTACTGTCCCTCTCCGCCCAACCCCTTGCCCCCTGGGGTTGACCCCCACAGTCCGCATCTCCCAGGCTCCCTGCCGGTGGGTGGCTCCTCTGTCTGCTCACTACAATGCTGGGTCCATCCATTTCCATGGCCCCAGTATACCCGACCACCGTGATCCTTAACCTTTTAGCACTAGNGATTTAATCATAAGAATATAACTTTGCTTAAATCATCTGAGGAGAGGTTTTATTTTAGATAATGATTGCAGTCTGACCAACTTAGCTTTTCAGAAACTGTACTTTGGAATGTCACATTGTTAATTTTACTGATGTTACTAGTTTCCATTGTTTAAGCTATATTTAGCCATAGATAAATTTTGTCACACTACCCATCTCTTTGTGTCCTTTTGAAATGATTGAATCAACTGATTTTTCTTGTAAAACTTCCTTGTCTTGACAGTAAAAAACAGAAGCTAACTTTGAATCATGGCTGTACCCAGTTTTCTCCTTCTAATAGAGGAGTTGCTGAGGTGCAGTCTCTTTGGGCTTCTCATTGCATTCATGGTGCTTTGAGTAATCCTTTTTTTGCCTCCGTTACAGTAAGAAGTGCAACAACTCCCAAGATCCTGAGACTGGAGTTGGGTCAGTTCCACCCCTGCCTGCAACCAGATCCTAGAATGTGTTTATTAACAACATGTGTTTCTTTGGGGTGTGTGACTTATCTGCTCTTGTCCTTTACCAAATTTCTGCTTAGATTTTTCTAATTTATTTTCAAGAGTTTTTTTTTGCAATGAGGATGTTAATATTTGTTTTAAAAAAAATGTAGAGTAGAATAGTTACAAGAGGCTGAGAGAGAAGGCGGTTGGGACAGAGGAGAAGGGGTACACTAATGGATACAAAACTATGCTATCTACCCCAAGTGAATCATTGTGCAGGATATGGATGTATTGAAACAACACACTGTACCCCCCAAAATACATATAAATAAAATTGAAAAAAATAGAATGCAATAGAGTATGGATTATGTCAATAATGAAGAGTAAGGAATCATTATTATATCCTCTTCTATTTGTAAAATATAGCAACTTATTTGAACTTAGCTGGATCTAGTGTAAAACTGAGAAAGAAAAGCAGCCACTGATATCCAGGGGCTTCTTCTCAGGAAGGCTGTGTCCCTTAAACATGTTAAGATATAATCCTGGCTTTTTTTTTTTTTTTTTACTAGCCAGTACAGGAATTGAACCCCAGATCTCCAGATCTTGGTGTTACCAGCACAATGCTAAGCTAACTTGCCCCTGGCATATTTTATACACATGCACTTACTTAAGCCATAGTGAGAATCCAGGCAGAATTTCTTTTGGATCAATCATGCATCATCCTATTTCCTCCCTAATGCTATCCCATTCTTTTTGATGTTTAAGATATAAAGTCTGTTATGGGCCTTTTAGTTTTTGCATGGAAAACTGATCTCTTGAGGATGCACCACAGACAGGCCATACAGGAGGCTTTACCATCTCATCTGCTAGGCTGGTGCTCTTTGAAAATCTCACTGCTTTCTATTTCCCTTCATAAATCCTCTCAAGTTTATCCAGATAATTTTACCTCTCTGCTTAAAAATTCAATGCATTTCCATTATTTAAAGAATAAAATATTAACTCTTCACTATAGCATTCACTATAGCATTTCCATAATTTAAAGAATAAAATATTAACTCTTCACTATAGCATTCAGACACTTTCTATCTTTCAATCTTTCAAGATGGTTGGCATCATAAATATATCACTTGATTTTTCTACAGTACACTGTGAAGTTCTGTTAAAAAAGAAAAAGAAAATGAAAAAAGCCTAAGCGAATTGAGTTAGCACTTAAATTAATTTATAAAGTTATATTTCTATACAAATAAAGTTCCGTAAGATTTAATGCATTTGGAACACTGATTTATTATTCTCTGCTCACTTACAACCACCCCCAGATTTAGGTTGTAGATTCTCCATTTATACTCTTTTTTTCCCCACCATCAGGTGTACTAGTATATGCTTAGAGATCTCGTACCCTAAAACTATTCCTGTCTCTTTATTTCATTCACTGTTTTCTCATTACCCTTATCTTTCCACTTAAGCTTCGTGGCAAAGACTAAACCCACTATTTCTCTTCCCTCATCTCTTATTCATTCCTCCAACGGTGGTTATTCCAACCATACTACTCTAAGAATACTTCTAAGTGTGTACTGATCTCATAATTTTGAATCCTATAGGCAACTTCTAGTTTTCATCTTACTTGACTCCTCTTCAGGATTTGCCATTATTCCCAACACCCTTCTGCTTAAAAGTTTCTTTCTACTTATTGCCAAAGTAAGATCTTGTTTTAGTTTTCTTTCTACCTTGTAGTGAATGGCTTCTATTCCTTAATCCCTTCCTGATTTTAAGTGTTAGAGTTCTACAGGATTCTATTCTCAACCTGTGTAGGTGTCAGTTTGCTCCCTATTATAAACCTGTTTACTGTCCCTCTCAGCCCTACCCCTTGCCCCCTGGGGTTGACCCCCACAGTCCGCATCTCCCAGGCTCCCTGCCGGTGGCTCCTCTGTCTGCTCACTACAATGCTGGGGCCATCCATTTCCATGGCCCCAGTATACCCGACCACCGTGATCCTTAACCTTTTAGCACTAGGGTGGTAGGATCCTCCCACTGCCGTTATTCTCAAGCTGCCTCAATGTTCCTTTTGCCACCATAACCCTGTCCATACTCAAAACATAAAACTCTCTTTAAAATCCCAGTTTATAGACTTAGGACAAAATTGGATTGTCAGAACTCTAGGTGATACATAAATATTTATGTTTTTTTTTTTCCTTTTCCTCTGAAAATTTACTAAGTTTGGGCTTAGTAATTTTATCTTCAGCATCCTTGATTTTCACCTATCTCTTTACTGAATTTTCAATCAATATTTCTAATTATCACCTCTATATTTTCACCTGTGTGCAAATGCACTTGTCCAAAAACATTTCCTTCAAGCATGCTCCCCCTCCCACTTTTGCTATCTCTCTGAATAACGCCATTTATCAAGTCTTCTTTTATTCTCCAATTACAACCACATTTCATAAATGTTCCTAAAAACTTATGAAATCATTTTTATTAAATATCAAGTAAATATGAAAGAATATTATATATGCACTAAAGAAAACTGATGAACACCACTGTTCTCCCAGTCTAAAAATTTAATATGTTTACAGTTATTCTCTCTATTTAATCCTATTCTATTCTCTCTAAGAAGTAGCTGCTATCGTGAAATTTGTATTTATATTTAGTAGAACAGTCTAATATTTTTTAAATTCATTATTATAATTTGTATTCATTGCTTTTCCTTTTTTTCAAAAATTGGCTTTATAGTCCATTGCTTTTTCTCACTTTACCAATCATTTTTTTTTCTTTAACTACATTGAACAAACTTGTTTTCTATTCCATGTGTAATAATTCCAGTATGTGAAGTCCTTGCAGATTCTACTTTGTATTGCATATGGAATCTTTCTCATTTGTTGTTTTCTGATCATTTATTTTAAATTTATATTTTCTGAGATTTTACCAGTGAAAATGCTTTGAGGTCTGCTTTAAGATTACTTCTTCCAGAAATGATTAGCACTTACATCTTCCGCATGCCTGGGTGCACTTCAAAGAAGGAATCCTTTTAATTACACATCTGGCTTGAGTTTTTTCAAAATATGAAATGATCTGATTTTAGACTGCAAATCTCTATGAGACAGGTTCTGGCTGCAAAATTTCTGGGGAAGCTTTTTTTTTTTCCCCTATCTCTACACTCTTATCTTTGCAATCCTCATTAACTGTGGAGGTCGCAGGAAATGGATTTATATATAATTCATCTTTATATACAATGCTAAAATTGATATGAGTATATTTAGTGGTTCCATATCTGTGCATAAGGTCGCCCATTAGGTTGCCATTCTTGGGTAGTCTTCTCACCCTCATGGGCATTATAGTTTGTTTTT
>NW_007729291.1:0-17498 GCF_000696425.1 Galeopterus variegatus | reverse complement strand
CTAATCTTGCCTGCAGCTGCCTGAGACTTTAACTTCAGCAAGCACTACACCTGCTCTTACCCGTTGATCTTTCTTTAGTTTTCCCATCTGCAGATAAGAACTGTAAAATGATATGAGTTTGTATCAGAGTTTGGGGTGAGAAGTAATATGAACTCCATACAAAATTAGAAAATACGCATGTATACATGCAAGTGTGATTGTCTTCTTTTGCCCTTGTAAAACTATTCTTGCCACAGTGGTATTTTAACATTAAAATTGATCATTTCACATGTCTAAGCAAATAATATTAAATGGTTTTCCATTGTAACCATTCTGCCTTGATTTTCATAAAACTATTAGTAGTTTACAGCTATTCATATTCAACTGGATGGATTTAACAGATGTTGAAGTTTCCTGTAACATTTAGTTGAGAAGACTTACGAGTTTGTAAAATTATATGTGTGTTATTATTTGACTCTAGTTATTTCTCAGATGATTATAAATTTCACTAGGACTCCTCTGAGTTTGTTCACCAGTACCTGGTCGATTCCCTATCAGTTAATTAACATTGGCTGAGAGAATGTCCATGTTTGCATTGCTCTATAGAGTAAGCTAACAACTTTTATCAGATTCATAAAGGAAGGATTATGGGACTAGGCATTCTCTAAGTTTCCTCAAAATCTAAAACTCCATGATTTTATTATACTCCATACCGAATAAATATATTTACTATCAACTCATGGTCATGATGGTATTGCATACTTATGTCGAAAGAGAGGAGGATCCATATATTACAGGGTCTATATGGTTGTCTTTTACTATAGCACAGACTCAAAAATTCATTATTATCATTTAAGTTCAAAAACTCCAATTTGTTACAAAATTTTCTTTTCTTTGATTAAAACAATGTTTTTAACTGTAAATGAAAAAGTCAATACAAGCATACTAATATATAATTATATTTGGATGTGAACTGAAAGCCTACCAGAGAGTTTCCTAAAAGAAAAAGAAAGAAATGTTGAAAGCATAATTATTTAAAATATCTGCCAACCACATCCAGATTAGCAGTAAAGGCACAATTTTTGTGTAACGTTTTTAAATATTAAAAATAGACATGATTGGGTCGGCCCGGTGGTGCACTGGAGAGTGTGCCGCTTGGGAGCGTGGCAGCGCTCCCGCTGAGGGNTTCACTTTAAATGTTTTTATCAAAAATTTTTAGTTGTTTTTAGTGTGAGCATCAATCAATCAGTAAATAAAAGTTTTACATTTCTAGTATATTTTAAGTCTCCTTTCCTCTGAGTTCATTGTTCCTGTTGATGACAGAGTTATCTTTCTCTAATTACGTTTCTGATTATTTTTCCAATCCTTGCCTGTCTTACTCATAAATAGGTCTTCTAATCCAGCCTAGTATCTGTCACAGAGTAGACACCAAATAAAAATACTAAGTTAAATGAAATCTGACTCATCAACTTTAGGGGACTCTGTTTTACTTTTCCTTTCTAAATAAAGCCCAAACATCCCGTCCTGATATAAAGCTCTACCTAATCTTGCCTGCAGCTGCCTGAGACTTTAACTTCAGCAAGCACTACACCTGCTCTTACCCGTTGATCTTTCTTTAGTTTTCCCATCTGCAGATAAGAACTGTAAAATGATATGAGTTTGTATCAGAGTTTGGGGTGAGAAGTAATATGAACTCCATACAAAATTAGAAAATACGCATGTATACATGCAAGTGTGATTGTCTTCTTTTGCCCTTGTAAAACTATTCTTGCCACAGTGGTATTTTAACATTAAAATTGATCATTTCACATGTCTAAGCAAATAATATTAAATGGTTTTCCATTGTAACCATTCTGCCTTGATTTTCATAAAACTATTAGTAGTTTACAGCTATTCATATTCAACTGGATGGATTTAACAGATGTTGAAGTTTCCTGTAACATTTAGTTGAGAAGACTTACGAGTTTGTAAAATTATATGTGTGTTATTATTTGACTCTAGTTATTTCTCAGATGATTATAAATTTCACTAGGACTCCTCTGAGTTTGTTCACCAGTACCTGGTCGATTCCCTATCAGTTAATTAACATTGGCTGAGAGAATGTCCATGTTTGCATTGTCTGTCACAGAGTAGACACCAAATAAAAATACTAAGTTAAATGAAATCTGACTCATCAACTTTAGGGGACTCTGTTTTACTTTTCCTTTCTGAATAAAGCCCAAACATCCCGTCCTGATATAAAGCTCTATCTAATCTTGCCTGCAGCTGCCTGAGACTTTAACTTCAGCAAGCACTACACCTGCTCTTACCCGTTGATCTTTCTTTAGTTTTCCCATCTGCAGATAAGAACTGTAAAATGATATGAGTTTGTATCAGAGTTTGGGGTGAGAAGTAATATGAACTCCATACAAAATTAGAAAATACGCATGTATACATGCAAGTGTGATTGTCTTCTTTTGCCCTTGTAAAACTATTCTTGCCACAGTGGTATTTTAACATTAAAATTGATCATTTCACATGTCTAAGCATCTATTTAGTAAAAAGAATCGTGGTAATTGAAAGAAAGCATACATGAATAGGCCCAGGGACACTTAAGTTTCATTGCCTGTGTAATTGTTTTCATGTCTTTTACTGCTTGGCATCAATGTTAGAGAAAAAGAGGAGACTCAGTGAGAAACAACAAGAATCACACAAAATCACAAATTTAAGAAACAGTTAAATAATTTCTTCCTTTTCTAACAACATAAGCAATATGTCCTTAGAAGACAAATTTTGGCAGACTAGCATAAAACATTTCTGTTAGGTTTCTATTTTGTTTTGTTTTATATTTTAGCTAAATATGTGAATATCCTGTTGGTCTCAGATAGCTATAAGGTCAAAATCATTTAAGATAACTTTGAAAATGTTATTTTCAAGTCCAAAAATAAAGGAAAGAATAGGATAGTGACAAGAAATTGTTCAAAAGTGGTAAATTTCAAATTCAGACTGTTTCTTCATATATTTTGGGTTGCAAGTGCTAGTGATTTTTGTTCTGGATTATCACCCAGTGGTCAGAAAAGGGGAAATTTTAAGATCTGTTAGCCCCAGATACTAACAGTGGCCAGTAAGTTATTGCTAACACTTCGAGTTGGTTAATACCACTGACGACCTTTATAACTGTTCTGGAAAAAAGTATAGTGATTAGGTCTGGCCCTTATAGATATGAAAGTCAGCCCAAATGTCATTTCAAACATTTGACAAACTTTCATTGCTAACAAATTAATAATGGATATATTAATTATATCTAGAATCTTATGGGGTTTTTTTTGTAATTAGTTTATAGCATTTAGTATTAGTTTCTAATAGTTTCGATCAAGTTATTTACTTTAGCAGAAAGCAACAAAACTAAATAGAAAATTATGATTTTTTTCTTTGGCTTAGTTAAACAAGCCCATGGGGAGTCAGACTGTTTAAATCACGAGACTTTTACTGAGAACCTATTATTTACTTGTAAGCAGCATATTCTAATTACAGATTAAAAAAGAAAATGAGAAAATCAATGGAATTCTGAACACTGGCATTATAAGCCATACTTGATAAATATTAGTAAACATCTATTTATCCTCAATCCTCATTTGCAACATTTCAGTTAAAATTTAAAGCAAGAAATATTTAAATTGGCCTGATAATAAAGTGGAATTTACATCTAGCTTTTAAGTAAAAGTAATGTTTTATCTTCAAAAATTGAAAAACACAGCCCTGAGTAGAAAAATACATTTATTTATTCTCAATGCACAAATACCATATCAAATTCACATTTTTTCTTTCAGATAAGAAAACACTAAACTAGTTTTAGTTTTAGACAATTTTAAGATATAGCATTGTCTTTTTAATAAATGATAATTTTAATTGTAAATTAAAATTGTAGCAATTGTAATTGCTATAAAAAATAATTTTGCCTCATATTTTGCTTCATACACCATACAAAAAAAGATGTCATAGAACTAATTGTGCAAAATAAAAGCAACAACACTTTTAAAATAAAAGAAAAATGATATTATCCTCATAAATTTAGGGTAAGCAACTATTTCTTTACAAAGGTACAAAAAGTACTAACAGTAAAAATAAAAAAGAAAGTGGCAAACAGAACTTCATTAAAAAGAACTTCTGTTTATCAAAAGACTCATATAAGGGAGTTAAAAGACAGGCCAGGTGGGAAGATTATATCCACAATGCACATGTGTGTATATATTGAAGAATTTGTATCCAAAATACTTAATACATTTCAAGAAATAAAGAAAAGACTTCCAAATATTAGAAAGTGGTCAAAAAACTTGTCAAGTATTTTACAAAAGAGTATTTCCAAATGAACAAATAAAAAAGGTGTCCAATACCTTTTGTCATCATGGAAATACAAATTCACACTATAATAAGATACAACTGCATTCACACCAGATTAACTACTACTAAAACAACTGATAATACATGTGTTAGTGAGAGTGTGGAACAACTGTAACTTACATTATTGCTGGTGGGAGCCTACATTTATTACAGCTACTTGAAAATCTTTTGGGCATTTTCTATTAAAGCTAGATATATATGCCCCCAGTAGCCCACAAGTTCCACTCCTGGGTATATATGGAACAGAGGTGTTTGTGCTTACCAAAAACTTACACAAGAATGTTTACAGATGCTTGGGCCGGCCCGGTGGCGCACTGCTACAGTGCACCGCTGGGGAGCATGGTAGCGCTCCCGCCGAGGGTTCGGATCCCACATACAGACCGGTTCCTGCTCACTGGCTGAGCGAGGTGCGGGAGTAACTCTGAGGGTTGCGATCCCGTTGCCGGTCCCGGTCCGGTACGGGCGCGACACTGAGGGTTGCGATCCATTGCCGGACACGAAAAAAGACAAAAAGGAAAAAAAAAAAAAAGAATGTTTACAGATGCTTTATTCAAAATGGAGAAAAATCTGGAAACAATGCAAATGCTCATCTACTACACAACGATGTAATAGATAGTTGCAGCAAGTGGTAATGGCTTCTAATTTTTCATGCTTTCAACTGTCCATGCCATTGTGTGGTATCAAACTGATTGGAGGCTTAGCTATGTGGATTGCTTTGAACAATATAACAATCTGATCACAGCAAATGTGGCTTATAAACAGTGGCTCAAAAAGTGCTTGAGCTTGGGGCTTACTCTCTTTTTCTGTTCCCTGCAGCCCCGGGTCTACTTTATAGTAAAACCTGTCATAACCTGGTGGATGCTCACTATGGAACAATATAACAATCTGATCACAGCAAATGTGGCTTATAAACAGTGGCTCAAAAAGTGCTTGAGCTTGGGGCTTACTCTCTTTTTCTGTTCTCTGCAGCCCCGGGTCTACTTTATAGTAAAACCTGTCATAACCTGGTGGATGCTCACTATGGATGGCAAGTGCTAGTTATCAATTTATTGACTTTCATTAAATCTACTCCTTTTTTTGCTGCAGTTCAAATCCACTGCTTTGAAATGCTTGGGCTAGATGCTATAAATATCTATTTTTTGTCAGCTGGCATAATGTTAGGCCTTTCCAGTAGAGGTGATGGAGGGACACTGGAAAAGGAAAATAGCCCTTCCTAATTTCAGTGCTATTTTATTGTTGTTGCTGTTACTGTCGTTTTGTGCCTTTAGGTGGGTCACCTGCCTGAGGCTTCTGCACCAGTGGTGTGGTAGTTTTGGAGACACTCAAAGGTACTCAATACCTTGTAGTGAGTATCTCTGACCTTCTGTGGGCAACATCCGAGCAAGTTTCCCCAGCACCTCAGTGAGTAGTTTCTTTCCTGCCATCATAGATTTGTCTTCAGAAAATGTTTCTTGCCCTCTAGTTGGCCATAGTGGTACCCTTTGCAGTGTAATCTAATTTTGATGCAACACTTCTCTTTGGTAATAGAGGATCCCATTAAGGTGAAAGTGACTAAAACAAAGAAAGAGAAAACTTTATGTGATCCTTGAGATATTTTAAATTTTAATATGACCACTCAGTAGATAAATATACACATGTAAGGAATTCACCAAGTTGTAAACTTCAGATTATATATACTACCATATGTAAATTATGTCTCAATAATGTAATTTATCTATAGACATATAGGCAAATAGATAGTCATCTGCATGAACTGCTAGTCTCTACAGTTCATATGCTACCAAACACAAAACTACATTTAACCTATAAACCAAAGAGTGTATGATGTGATACTAGATAGATTTAATTTTATATCTTTGTTACTTTAATGACCATAACTTTCCTGAATAGCTGCAATGACACAATAAAAAAGCATTATGGTTGTCCTAATTTTTTTATTACTTTATTTTTATACAAGTTGAAAGTTACAGAGAAAGTTGCAAAACTAGTACTGAATATTTTCATATACCTTTTGTCCAGGTTCAGGAATTACTTACATGTTGCTCCATTTTCTTTACATCTCTCACTATATATTTTTCTGAAACATTTTTAGAGTAAATTTGAGACATTATATCCTTTTGTCCTTAAATATTTGTATGCATTTCATAAGAACTAGACATATTTTTTATCCACAGTAGAGTTAACAGTATACATATTATACTATACTATAATATATGCTATTTTGTAGTGTATTTCTCAATTTGGGTTTACTTCCTGTTTCCTCATAAATAAATTTTAAATGTTTTGGTTGGTTTCAAAAGTAAATTTTGGATGGATATCACCAGCATAGACAGAAGCAGAGTTAATAAAATATAAACTACAACTTATTCTAGAAATAGTTTTACAAATTATAGTTCCCTTACACATGCTTGAAGTGATAAATTGCTTTATCATGAACACTTCACCTTTTGTTGTGACTTTTTGGCAGCAGGAATAGTTTCAATATGTCAAACATACACTGTCACAAAGAGTAGCGTTTGAACAATGGTATAAACTCTTACTCTTAAAGGATTGTAATAATTCTTTGTACTTAGAATCATGATGATTTATAAGTTGTCATTACAAAAGGCAAATATATAAATGAAGGAAATTAATCTTGGAGAAAGCCAAGTACATAGGGTCAGAAACTTCAACCCCAGTGGTCAATCAACATAAGAAATAAAGTTCCAGATTAATAACATGCTGAGTAATATTTAGGTAAATTGTACAACTAAGAATATAGATATAATATCTCATTTGTTTTATAATCATAATTTTTAAAATTAATTTTTAATATTTTTGGTTCATGATCTAAGCACAGAAGACCTTCCAATGCAGCAATTTGGTGCATCAAGTGACATGGATGGAGATTTCACATCAAACCCTCTATCTCCACTGTCAGCATCACCAATAACTGTACTATATATTACTTTTCTTCTCATTACTTTTTACTAAAATCAAATAAACAAAAACTTTAATAAAATGTTCTATAAATACACTATTTTATCAATCATGGCCTGATCATAGAGTCCTCTGGTTAACATAAAATTATTATATAAGCAACATGCATAGAATTGTTTTTAAATAATATTATAGAAAAAATATATCCTTGGTAGTGTTATATATTAAAGTTGTAAAATCAAAATTTTATTCAAATTCCACATTATATAGGTCTTTTTAGTTTGTGCTGTTTCACAACATTATTGTATCTATCAATTATTTCACCAAAGATCCATTTCAGAATAATTAATAGAAAATTTTACTTAATGATGTCAGTTATTCAAGGTTATTATGTATGATCATATCAGGGATATAATTAGATTTCATTATTTAAACTGAAATATATAATTACATTTCATTATTTAAACTGAAAGCAATTTAAATTGATGGCAGTTGATATAGCTTCCTCCATAATTATATAAGAATTGGCATTGATTTTCAAGCTTTAACGTTATTTCCATTTCAAATAATCATGTGAAACTATGTAAACAATTAATGCTTTGCTATGCCAGTGAGATTTGGTACTTCCCCTGATGCCAGCTTTTTCAAAGCACTTAAAGAAATAATGTGTTGGTTTGTACTCATTCCAATCCTATGATAATAAATATAATAAATGAGAATAAATAATATCAACTTTTTAATGCTAAATTTCCATAAGGATACTGAAAAGTAATTAGAAGGTAGATTTTTCCAGTCTGTACATTTATTAAAATATTTATAAGTTGAAAATAATAAGCAATTTAGAATTATAAATGCTTCCACTGTCTTCTGTGTGACTCAAAAATTCAGTAGAATTCTCTCTAGTAAAATTTAAACTTCCCATAAGTTTATACTTCTGTAATACTTTTCCTGTAGAAAGAGGTAATGAATCTTTAATACCAAACAATCCTTAAATTACCACTAATAAAATTAATAATGGCTGGAAATTGAAGGCAATACATAACTCTAGTTTTGTGCACACACTGAGATGAGCTATCACAATGGAGAACACTGAAGAACAGGTTGAGTCCCAGCGACAAAGCAGAATAACTGACTAGAATACAAAAATTTGGGTGAAGATCTGAGGTTATTATTCCTTCTAAGAAAAATTATTTAACACCGATTCTTTATATTGCTCCTAACATACTGAAGGGAATGTAAACACATATTTACCAAATAGTCTTCCAAGAATGAAAGATGTGTAACAGATTTTTGAAAATCATTATTCAATTAAACAAAGCTGAAATATTACTATTTTGTAGTTTAAATATTTAGCTTTCAAATATTGAGCATATTCAATTATCCAGAATACTGCATTCCACTTGAGTTCAGAACAAGTGAGATATCACTGCTTCTCAGCCTTTTGGCTAAGATCAAGTGTAGAACAAATGAGACACCAATGTGTTAATAATTAGAAAATCAATCCTTGTATATTTTTAAAATTAAGCACTGAAGAATATAAATGTGAAAGAAAAAAATCTTTGGGATTCTCACAGGTTTTATAAACTGCATAAAATAGACCAATTCTTTGAAAGAGACAATCTATGAAAACTCATAGAAAAAGGCATACATAATATGAATAGGCCTATATATATTACAGAATTAAATTGGTAATTAATAACCTTTCAAAATAGAAAGCATAAGGCCCAGATGGGTTGACTGGTGAATTCTAGCATACATTTATGGAAGAAATTATACAATTTGTCTATAATCTTTTCCAGAAAATAGAGCAGAAGGAATAATCCTCTTTCATTCTGTGAGAAAAACATTACCTTAATAAGAAAACCAGGTAGAGACATTACGATAAAAGGCAAGCTACATATCAATATGCCTCACGAACAAAGATGTAAAAATCCTCAACAAGATATTGGCAAATCGAGTACAATAATGTATAAAAGGTATTATATACCACAATGAAGTAAGAGTTGCTCCATACAAAACTGGTTCAACATTAAAAAAAAACAGTTAATGTTATCCATCACTTCAAAGAGCTAAAAAAAAAATCATATGATAATAAAATATATGTACAACAAGCACTTGACAAAATCCAACTTCTATTTATGAGCAAAACTCTCAACACACTAGGAATGGAGGGTAACTTCCTCAACTCGCTGAGGACCATCTACAGAAAAGCCCACAGATAAAATCATACTTAATGAGAAGAAACTAAATGCTTTTCTGCTAAGATAAGTAACAAGACAAGAATGCCTGCTCTCACCACTCTTATACAACATTGTACTGGAAATTCTATCTAATGTAATAAGACAAGAAAAGTAAATAAAAGTGAACAGATAGAAAAGGAAGAATTATTTCTACAGATGGCATGATTTAATATGTAGGAAAGTAAAGAGATTTAATTTAAATAAATCCTCTTCTGGAACTAGTAAGTGACTAAAGAAAGGTTTCAGGATTCAAAGTTAATGTACAAAATTCAATTGCTTTTATATATACCATGAATGAATACTTAGAATTTGAAATTAAGAACACAATACCATTTACATTAGGCAATAAATATCTCTAGTTGTATACACAAACTGAAATGAGCTATTACAGTGGAGAACACTGAAGAACTAAAAATTATTCAAAACAAAATTATTTTCACTTCCAAAGATGAAATACGTAAGTGTAAATGTAACAAAATATATACTAGACCTATGTGAAGAAAACTGAAAATATGATACAAGAAATCAAAGATATAAATAGAGAAATATTCTAATACATGGGTTGGAAGACAAATAATGTCAAGATGTCAGTTCTTCCCAACTTGATCTCTAGATTTACTGGAATCTCAACAAAAATACCCGGGATTTATTTTATGGATGTTAAAAAAACATTTTTTATGGAAATGGAAAAGTTTAATGGAAAACATTTATATGGAAAGGCAAAAGACCCAGAAAAAACACCACAATATTGCAGGGGAAGAACAAAGATGGATACTATCTGACTTCCAGACTTATTATAAATTATAGTAATCAAGACTGTGGTATTGGCAAGAGAATAGACAAATATCTCAATGGAACATACTTCCAGAAACACACTCACACTAATATAGTTAACTGGTCTTTGAGAAAGGATCAAAGGCAATTTAACGGAGAAAGCACAGTCTTTTCAAAAAGGGTGCTGGAACAACTGGAAATCCACATGCAGAAAAATCTAATATAGTTAACTGGTCTTTGAGAAAGGATCAAAGGCAATTTAATGGAGAAAGCACAGTCTTTTCAAAAAGGGTGCTGGAACAACTGGAAATCCACATGCAGAAAAATGAATCCAAACACTGACTTACGGAGGTGTTGACAAAATTTAAGTCAAAATCATAAATCTAAATGTAATGCAAAATTTTGAAACTCATAGAAGATAACAGGAGAAAATCTAGGTCACCTTG
This sequence comes from Galeopterus variegatus, assembly GCF_000696425.1. NCBI lineage: Eukaryota > Metazoa > Chordata > Mammalia > Dermoptera > Cynocephalidae > Galeopterus > Galeopterus variegatus. The sequence continues at coordinate 6,760 of NW_007729291.1, read as the reverse complement.
AGTTTGATGACTTTTTAGGTGCATCACAAAAAGCATAATCCACAGAAAAATGATTGATAAATTAAACTTCATTAAAATTAAAAACTTCTGCTTTGTGAAAGGCACTATTAAAAGAACAAAAAAGCAAGCCACAGACTAGGACAAAATATTTGTGAAGCACATAACTCATAAATAACTGATACCCCAAATCTACAAAGAATCCTCAAAAGTTAACAATTAGATAACAAATCAATTTTAAAACACAGGGACACAGAGTACAATCACAATTTGTAGTAATGGGCATGGATGTGTCCATCACATCCTGGGCATGAGTGGTGGCGATCAGGTTTGTATCATGAATATTCATAACCAATAAAAAAAAGTACTATGGGGGGAAAAAAACAAGCAATAGGTTTGAACAGACACCTAACCAAAGAAGATATAAAAATAACTAATAATCATACAGATGGCTCAACATCAGATGTCAGGATAGAACTGCAAATCAAAACAACAATTGAGATACTTACACACCCATTAAAATGGCTATAATCTAAAACAAAACACCAAATACTGAAGAGATGTGGAACAACAGAAACTTCCATTCATTGTTGGTGGTAATGCAATATAGTGCAGCCAGTTTGGAATACATTTTGGCAGTTTCTTCCAAACGAAACATACTCTTACCATGTGGTATGTATTAGTCCATTTCTGTTGCTTATAAAAAATACATGGAACTGGGTAATTTATAAAGAAAACAAAATTTGTTGCTTACAGTTTCTGAGGCTGGGAAGTCCAAAGTCCATCTAGTGATGATGACAGTGACACTGGTGTCTCACATTGCAAGATGGTGGAAGCAGAGAGAGCAGAGGGTACAAGAGAGAGACTCCTGTCTTCTTTTAAAGCCCTCAGAACTATACCTCTGACCACCATTATTAATCTATTCACTACTGCACGGCCCTACAATCCAATCACCTCTTCTAGGCACCACCTTTCATTTATTGTAATAGGATTTCCCACCCACTTAACAGTCACAGTCGGGGCTGAGTTTCTAAAACATAAAACTTGGGGGACGCAATTCAAGCTCCAATGAGTTTTGGGAGGACATAATTCAATCCACTATATGATATAGCAATTTTGCTCCTTGGAATTTACCCAAAGGAGTTGAAAACATAGGGCCATGCAGAATCTGCATGCAAACATTTATAATAGCTTTATTCATAGTTGATAATTGCCCAAACTTAGAAATAACCAAGAGAGATGTATGGATTTAAAAAAATGTGGTAAATACATTATTATTCAGCAATAAAAAGAAATGATGAGTTTCAAGTCATGAAAAGACATGGTGGAAACTAAAATGCATATTGTTTTAGTGAAAGAAACCAGTCTGAAAAGGCTATATAACATAAAATGCCAACTATATTACATTCTGGAAAAGGTTAAGCTATAGAGACAGTAAAAAGTTCAGTGGTTGCCAGGTGTTCAGAGGGAGCGAAAGATGACCAGATGGAGCACAGAGCATGTTTAGGTCACTGAAACTATTCTGTATGATACTGTAATAATGAAACCTAATGTAAACCATAAACCATAGTTACTAAAATGCATCAATTTTGGCTCATCAAGTATAACAAATGTACCACACTAATGTAGGATGTTGCTATTAGGAAAACTGTGGGAGAGGGTTAGGGGGTGTGTAGTGCTCCTTGGTTTTGCTTCATGGGGTTTCAGTCACGAGCAGTCAACTGTGGTTGACTGCAGTCTGAAATTATTAAGTGTAAAATCCAGAAATAAGTAATTTATAAGTTTTAAATTCCCTGCTGTACTGAGTAGTGTGATGAAATCTTGCACTGCTCTGCTGCATCCCACCCTGAACATGATCATCTCTTTGTCAACTGAGAGCTGTACACACCACCAGCACCCCCCCACCACCACCACCACCTCACCCTCCATCCCTTAGTCAGTTTAGTAGCTGCATTGGTTATCAAACAGACTGTCATGGTATCCTGGTGCTTGTGTTCAAGTCACTTTTATTTTACTTCATGATGGTCCCAAAGTGCAAGAGTAGTAGTGATGCTGGCAATTTGGGTACGCCAAGAGAAACCATGAAGTGCTTCTTTTAAGTAAAAAGGCAAGTTCTTGACTTATTAAGGAAAGAAAAAAATTCGTATGCTGAGGTTGCTAAAATCTATGGTAAGAATGAATCTTCTATTCATTAAATTGTGAAGAAGGAAAAAGAAATTCATGCTAATTTTGCTGTTGCATATCAAACTACAAAAGTTATGGTCATAGTTCATAAGTGCTTACTTAGATGAAAAACGCATTAAATTTGTGGTGAAAGACATAAACAGAAACATATTCCAAATGAAAACAATCGTGTTCAATACTACCCATGGTTTCAGGCATCTACTGAGGGGCTGGAAGGTATCCTTGAAAGATAAGGAGGAACTAATGTAGTTGGAAACGCTATACTTTCTATTCATTTTTCCATAAACTTAACTAATTAAAATAAAGTCAATAGATTCATTAGGATGATATTTTATTGTGAATTAATATGTGCTACTAGCAAGTATGTTATCAGGTTAAAAAACAGTTAAATGTGAATCCATATTAAGCAAACACACACATATTTTACTTTTATTGCAACGTATTCTTGCTACAGATCTATTAAAGTGTTATTTTAATTTACTTTTCCATATTACAAAATGTACAATAACACCTCTATAAATAGATTTATATGAATCCCAGAAGAGTCGCTCCATTTTGCTGTTTAGGTTTGATTCATTACCTTCTTTATAGTACTTCTTATTTAATCAAATCGTTCTCATTAAAAGTGCTCTTGAGAGGTTTCTTTCCCATTCTTTCATGATGACAGTATAATTGATAAAGATTTTATAATTAATTTACAATACAAAAGATAAAATACGGTAAGGAACAATAGTACAATCATGGAATTGCAATCTAAAATATCAGCTAATGATTGGTGTACAGTATTTCTAAAAACTTTTCCTCACATGTGAATGTTATAAAGTTTCTTTTGAAGACTACTTGGAGGGAGGGTGACGTTATTTCATGTTCTACATTATCAAACCAGGAATAGAAATATTTTCCTATAATTGTCACCACAGTATAAAGGTGAAAATGTATATAGCTTAAATTTCAATGTAAGCCTCAATCTGAATTTTGCATTATTCTCATTAAAAATGCTCTTGAGAGGTTTCTTTCCCATTCTTTCATGATGACAGTATAATTGATAAAGATTTTATAATTAATTTACAATACAAAAGAGAAAATACGGTAAGGAACAATAGTACAATCATGGAATTGCAATCTAAAATATCAGCTAATGATTGGCGTACAGTATTTCTAAAAACTTTTCCTCACATGTGAATGTTTTAAAGTTTCTTTTGAAGACTACTTGGAGGGAGGGTGACGTTATTTCATGTTCTACATTATCAAACCAGGAATAGAAATATTTTTCTATAATTGTCACCACAGTATAAAGGTGAAAATGTATATAGCTTAAATTTCAATGTAAGCCTCAATCTGAATTTTGCATTAAATTACGCAATTTTTATTTTTGATTTTTTTCAATGTTTTTTAAAAGTTCCACAGCTTTTCATCTAGAGTGTGCCATAACATATTAACTTGATCATAGAGATTTTTAGGTTCTCTGAGTCTGACAAGCTTACCGATTGAGTTTCCAGGAGAACAGATAATATTTTGTGCAGAACTTCACTTGTCATCTTAAGCTTGCAGATGTCCGTAGGTGGAGGAGTGGGGTCTCCAATGTGATCTGCTTCTGCAAAAGAATCCCAAGGGCTCCTGAAAGAGCAATCCAGATTTAACTAAAGACCCAGAAACAGTCAATCTGGAATATATTCTCTCACAAATCTCTTGATTACCAGTACTAACCTAACTTGAAAATATTCCACGAAGCTATAGAAGACAAACATCCATATACCACAGAACCAAATACACAAGTTAGTGTCAGAGTATCTTGAGCAGACTATGGTTCATGTTAAAGCTTTTGAAACAATCTATTTTAAGGAATGTTGCCCATCCATATGCATATACATTGAAAAGCAGTGCAAAAATAAGGCTAATGAGACAGGATTTCTGCTACAAGCCAAGCATATGTGCGGGGGCGTGCCTGGGGTCCTCCCGCACACACAAAAGGAGAAGGAGCTGACAGGATTACCCCCAGTGTTGGGACCAAGGGATCTCGGGGAAAAGTGAGCCTGCTGCCCACCAACCCAGCCCCGGGAAAGAGACACTCAGACGTGGCAGGGGTTCTGTCAGGGCGTTCCACTTTATTGCTGTTACACTGCAATTTATATAAGCAAGCAAGTAGGGGCTTTCCATGAACTAACCAATCAATTAAAGGATCACGGGGGCATTTTGTACTAACATGTTGAGCATAGCAATCACGCAGGGTTCAAGAGTGCGGAAATACTGGAGGGCCAGTAAGAAACTTTTGGACCTGTCTTGGGTTACACCTCCCCTACTTCTCCTGGGCACCATTTCATCCTCCACTCATAGACACCATGTGGCTCACAGATAATGTTTGCTCCTAAAAATGGACCCAACACATATGCTGAATATAAAACTCAACAGAAGAATGTTCGTGAAAGAAACTTCATGCTCATATCAAAAATCCCAATGTATGACTACAAAGAAAATGTCAACTCTTCCTTTGCACTGTTTACTGTTTTATTGTATGAAGAAGACACAGCTTCTGTCAAATCAAAAAGAGAAATATTTGTGTAGAAAAAAAAGAAAGAACATCTTGTTGTGATTTCAATCTTAATTAGAATGCATAGTAAATGTATTACCTTTATTGAGCCTTTTTTTTTTGGGGGGGGGGGAGTGGCCCTACAGCCAAATAACTTTTACTTACATTAGCAATTATGTAATGAATTCTGAGTCAAATTGTTTGTGTGCTTCTTTATTCACTTTATTTACTATTCACTAGCCAATCAATAAAAACTTTATTTTATGAGTATTCACTAGCCAGAAGTGGTAAAAGAAAAAAGCAAGCAAATAACTGTAAATGCAGAAATGGAGATAAAAGTCAACACGTTCTTTATTTGTATCACAAGTCTATGAAACAGTAACTTGGTACTGAATAATAATCTGTTCCATAATTTTGACCAAGAAAGAAGAAATCAACTGCAAATAAACATTGAGCATGCAAATGCCACAAATATTGATTTCTAAAAACCAACTAGAAATAAAATGTTATATCAGTACTTAATTCTGGAGGATATTTAATGTTCTTTTATAATTTATTGTTATTGTTATGTAACATATTATAATTATTATATTTAAGTGTTCAAATATGCTCATTTTAATTTGTGGTGAAGCAGAAATGTTCAGTAGGCTTTGTCCAATCTACAACCTATTTCAATGGAGGTATTTCAGTAAGGGTCTAATCAAGAGATATAAATCATATCAGTGTCAAAAGGAAAGTTTTATTACAGATAATTATTAACTAGTAATAGATGATTAGGTACTAAAAGTGGGGAAATGGGGCTTCTTAGGAATAAATAAATAAAAATGTAGGAAGTAGCTTTTACATCTAGGGATGAGCAAGAAAAAAATATGGAAGAAATTAAGACTATGTAAGATTGCACCACTTTGCAGTCTGAGAGGCAGACATTTTTGGAGAGAGTGTGGCTGCCACACACAAAAAGCATATCTATGGCAAAGAAATTTCTCACAAGGTATGGGTTAGAATTAGTCTGCAGGAGTGATCACTGCATGGTTGAGAAACTTGGTAAAAGATGCAAGTATGCCAGCCTACCCCACAGAAACTGCACATTATGCCAAGAAGTTCACTTGAAAGTGCCTGTGTGCTAGGGCTGATTCACAGGAAGTGGTCTGTTGAGTTGCTAGCTATACCCACTGAAAACTGAGCACCACTGGGCCTCCCACACACTCACTCACTAGCAGCCACACCACAGGAGAAAGTAAAGCATACCAGAAGCACACATTACTTTGGGGTTATGCCATCCACCTCTATTGGTAAGGCCTAATTTTGCCAAGTGGCAAAGGAAAAATATTGAGAGTCCAGCTCTAGTATTACAAATTAGGAATAAGGAGAAAAGATTTGATACTGAGAAGCAATAAACTGATAGCTAGCCCAGTCCACCGCTTTGGTTACTCAACTTTCATATGAAGCATTTTACACACATTAAAACTTTCATGCATAAACAAAACTACACTGTTTCCACCTAATAAGATGCAGCTATCCTTGATACAAGTGAAAAAAAAAATTCCAAGTCATTTTATCAATAAGCAGCTACATTAATTACTCCTCAAATCTCACTAAATACTCTGTTACCTAAATACTAAATTAGAAAATTAACCTCCAACAACTTGAATATAAAATAATAATGGGAAGGAGGAAAGAGAAGGAAATTATTTTAGATATGCAAAGACCCATGTTCATCGCAGCTCTGTTTACAATAGCCAAGACATGGAACCAACCTAAATGTCCATTGATGCATGATTGGATAAGAAAACTGTGGTATATATACACCATGGAATACTACTCTGCCATAAAAAAGAATGAAATTCTCCCATTTGCAACAACATGGGTGAGCTAGGAGAAACATGTTGAGTGAAATAAGCAAAGCACAGAAGGATAAATACCATATGTACTCTCTCATAAGTGGGAGCTAAGAGATAAAGAGGGAAGGAAAGAGAGACCACAGTAGTGTATTGGACTTGCAGAGGGAGAGAACATTCCTTGGGCTACAAAGTGGAGTTTGCGGGGGGGGGG
>NW_007729290.1:246648-248004 GCF_000696425.1 Galeopterus variegatus | reverse complement strand
GCTGCTGCTGCCGCCGCCGCCGCCGCCACCGCCGCTCCGGTGCCGGTCCGGTTCCTGCTGCCCCAAAAATCTTTAACACCAAAAAAAGTTTATTCCCTGGTGACATAATTGGATACTCCTGACTGGTGGGAAGTGTTCTTTCAAGCAGTAATTTTGGGGACCCAGGTTCTTTTCATTCTGTGACTCTGCCATTTTCAGCACATGGTTTCCAAGGGCTGTAAAGTTGTTTGCATTAATCTGGCAGAAGGGGAAAAAAAGAGCATGGAGAATCATTCACAGGAGGACCTTAGGGGGGCAGGACCAGAAGTGTCTACCTCACTTCTGCACACCTTGCATTGACTGGGACCCGGTCTCATGGCGGTGCCTTGGAAACCATGTGTGTGCCCAGGAAGAAGAATCTGGCTTGGTGAACAATCAACAGTCTCCATCTTGCTATCTACAATTATTGTCCACTACAACATCTCAAAAAGTTTAAGTCTTAAATCAAAAGAAGCAAAATACTGTGTCATCAAATCTTGCAAGATTTACTTAAATCCGTTAAGTCCCAACAGAGTGAGTTAAAAGAAAAAAAACTAGATTAAAAAAATAAAAGATTTACTGAAAAATGTAAGGTCTGATAAAAACAGGGTTGGCAGATATTAGAATCTTATAAATTAAATATTTAGATGGTGTCCTTCTAACTTTTCTTCTGGATGTTTGTTAGTAAGAAGCTTATTGGTCATTGATTAATCAATATATTTCTCAGATCCCATTATTTTATCAACAAAATCTCCTTATCTCCAATCAAAGTTTATAACAATGTAAATATAAGAAATGGTAGCTATTTTAATGTGAGATTTAGTTGTAAGCTACAGATTCCCTTACACAAATCTGAGTCATCAACCTTTGGTTACTGATTTTTGCCTTGAGAATAGCTGGGTCTACACAACCACAATTTTGATCAAACCAATTGATCTTTTTAAAAGCATTCATACCAAAAGCCTGTGAAGTCTTAGTATTTCTTGGAATGATGTAGTATAGCAGGACTTAGGGATCAAGTAAAGTTAAGTTCAACACAATGTTTGGAACTGTTCCTTTTTACACATGTTGGCACAGCTTTTTGTTTGTTTGTTTGCTTTGTTGTTTTTAAGTCTGAGTCTCTTTTTTTTTTTCCGTTAAATTTTTATTTTGTCAATATACAATGTATATGATTATTATGGCCCATCACCGACACCTCCCTCCCTCCTCCCTCTCTCCCCTCCCCCCCAAGAATGTCCTTTCCGTTTGCTTGTTGTAACAACTTCATGAAAGTATAGTTGTTATATCTTCTTCCCCCCCCCCCGCGGTTTTTTTTTTTTTTTTTTTTTGTGGGTTTTT
>NW_007729290.1:242266-245719 GCF_000696425.1 Galeopterus variegatus | reverse complement strand
AATTTCTTTTTCTCTGTCTGACTCGTTTCACTCAATATTATTCTCTCAAGGTCCATCCATGTTGTTGCAAATGGCAGTATTTCATTCGTTTTTATAGCTGAGTAGTATTCCATTGTGTAGATATACCACATTTTCCGTATCCAAGGTCTGAGTCTCTTCATTGTCTTTTCCTGCAATTAAGATTAAGGTAGCCAGGTAGGGTCTATGTCTAAGCTGTTTATCTTTAGTATATAAAGGAACAGATTGTCATCAGCCTGCTTAAAAGATATCATGTACTAACTAAAACAAGGTAAGCCTTTTCCAATTCCTAGCTTCTGCTGCAGTCTCTCTCTCTTTTTTTCCAGCTAATGTATGGCCCTAATAAATTACCACTCTAATTGGATGTTTGCTTAGTCAATTCAAAAATAGAGTTATTAAGGAGGGCAAATGAGTTAATAAGCTCTTTTGTTTTTCTTAACAAGGCATCTCTTAAAATCTAAACGTTAAGTTATGGACCATTATTACAAGCCTTCCCTTATTTGATGACATCTGTAACTAAATGTTTTGCCTTCCTTTGTGTGTAAGTTATTGCATTAAATACTGCCAGACAACATAAGCAGTGTGTGCTTTTTAAAGTATGCTATTGAGTAAATGAGACTTTAAAACAAGGAAAGAACTTTCATACTGTTTTGTTTTGACCTACCGTGTGTGGGGGGGGAGGGGAGGGGCGGGCTGGGTGTCCTACACAGTGAATTGTTCTTAAGATTGCTCAGTAACACAACTTCATGCTCTGGGAAGCTGGGGTAATGTTTGCTTCTTTTCTAAAGTAAGTCAGCAGAGAGTATACAATAGAATGAAGACAATGAAAGGAGTTGATGTTAACACAAAGACAGGCTGCCTTTTATGTCTTCCTGGATTCCACGGAGAGGAATCCCAACCTCATTACTGGGCAATGAATGTTTCCGGTTAATTTGGATGTGTGAGCAAAAAAGGGCGGGGTGGGGGTGGCAGGGGGCAGAAGCAGTTTTGGACTGCTAACTAATTTATTACAGTCTTGGGAGATGCTTAAATGAGTGAAGCAATTAGAATCAATACACCTGGGAGGCTGAGAAGAAAACTAGAGAAGAGTAGTTAATGAAAATCCAAACCTATAAGCGGTTGTATTATCTACAAGAAGCCTATGAAGTTGGTGGTTCAATCAGGCATCAGGGTTTCTTCTACCCTAGCATTCAGACAGATGTTCATGTTTACTGAAAAGCAAACAAACATGCCCCCACAACAAACATACACGAGCTGTGTACAGATGCTGTCACAGCTTCAAATTCACCCATCACACATACACAAATAGTTTATGCACTTTTATGGGCAATATATATGTTTATACAAAAGAAAAGAATGCATAGGGAACTATTGTTTTGCCTTGGTGTGTAGGTGAACTTGATGGAACTTCATAAAACACAGAACATTTATTACTATGATAAATGGCTCTCTTGGGAGTCATTTCACTGCCCTCCCAGCTGGAGGTATAGTGCTGCAGTGACAGCACTGCGTTAAGAAAGGGCCAGAACAATAGGTTCTGTGAGTTTGAGAAGCTGAGGTTGCTCTCACTGAGTGGGTGGTATGAGCATCGGTCCTGAGCAGCACATAATTCAGAGAGAAGTGATGGATTCTTGTGGAACGTGGAAATAACAAAGGGGGTAAAATGAGAGCAAATTATGAAAGTGCACTTCAATCACCCAACGTGCCAAGGATTTTTCGTGTCAACAGATTCCACTATTGAAAAGCCACATGCCTGGTGAATTTCCTGATCAAATCCAGGACACTGTGATACTAAGTTACCCAATGATATTACCCAAGCCAGACTCCACAGGGCAATTGGCTGACTAGATCAATTGGAAAACAAGTAGCTTTTTTACCCTTTTAATAGAAATAATTAATTGATAAATTTTGTTTGTTTGGATCTTCAAATTTTTATTACAGTTAAATGTCTGGTTCATTTTGCCTCCTTTCTTGCCAAACCCAGGGGCAGGGACTGCTTCAGTTTCTCTGCCTTCTCTTTGTCTGTGATGACAACTGTATCTGCTGCACTCAACTTTTAACGTCACATTACCCTCATTTCTTGATCTCGACGGATTTGACAGCCTGGCTGTGAGCAGAAAGTCTTTGATTTCCTTCATTTTGAGAGGCGTGAGGATGAGAGAGGGCCCGGACCGGCACCGCCTGAGAGACAGCCTTTTCACAAGACTGTTTAAAAAATACAGAGGCTCTCCTTTGCTCTGTATGTCATGCCAAAGTCACAAAGCAAGAAAATTGATCCTGGCTAAAGTTAAATGAGACTCTTGCTCCCTCCCTTGGCTATGCTCTTTTGTTTATTTCATTTTCCATTTACTTGATAAGCTCCCGGGAGTATCTGTGGACATATTTGGCTGTTTTAAGAAGTTAGGTGTCTGGTCACTATATCCTAGAATCACACAAAGGTAACAACTTGAAAAAAGCTTTGCACTCATGACCACAGTATCCCAGCATCTGACGGCAGGGGCTCCCCAGCGCCCCAACATCCGGACAGAGAAGTGCCGTGGTGTGAGAACAGAACTTGCCAAGGCTTCTTTGGCTCTGAGGACCCATGACTGGGTTTGACACTGGGTTTGACCCGCTGACTGGATGATCAAAAGCCCTTCAGAAATCAGCCTCTGAGGGAAGCTCTGTTGTCTTTTGTCTTCTCCAGCCCAGTGTTTTCCCCATTGCCCCTGCCAAGATAGGGACTGTCAACACTGGTGCTCCCAACTCATACTTTTAATGCGGGAGGGAGGGAAGAGCTAAATTTTGAATCTAAGTTCTTTAAATAAATACCTAAATAGTAAAAAGATTTTCCCATTGCCCCTGCCAAGATAGGGACTGTCAACACTGGTGCTCCCAACTCATACTTTTAATGGGGGAGGGAGGGAAGAGCTAAATTTTGAATCTAAGTTCTTTAAATAAATACATAAATAGTAAAAAGATTTTTATTCTGGGCCGGCCCGGTGGCGCACTGCTACAGTGCGCCGCTTGGGAGCACGGTGGCGCTCCCGCCGAGGGTTCGGATCCCACATACAGACCGGTTCCCGCTCACTGGCTGGGCGAGGTGTGGGCGCGACACCGAGGGTTGCGATCCCGTTGCCGGTCCCGGTCCGGTACGGGCACAACACTGAGGTTGCGATCCATTGCTGGACACGAAAAAAGACAAAAAGGAAAAAAAAAAAAAGATTTTTATTCTGTATAACAGTAGATCCTAACAGTAGATCACCAGAATCCCCTGATTACATCAGGAGGGTTTTCAAGAAATACCAGTTCTAAGGTCAAAACCTTAGGGTCTGAATCCCTGAACCTGGGCTCAAATTTGGCAATCTGGAGTTTTAGTGCTCCCCCACATGATTCTAATGATCAGCCATGTTTGAGAACCAGAGACTGACTTTAGTTATTTTTTAAACCAAATAT
>NW_007729290.1:233570-241607 GCF_000696425.1 Galeopterus variegatus | reverse complement strand
GGACACGAAAAAAGACAAAAAGGAAAAAAAAAAAAAGATTTTTATTCTGTATAACAGTAGATCCTAACAGTAGATCACCAGAATCCCCTGATTACATCAGGAGGGTTTTCAAGAAATACCAGTTCTAAGGTCAAAACCTTAGGGTCTGAATCCCTGAACCTGGGCTCAAATTTGGCAATCTGGAGTTTTAGTGCTCCCCCACATGATTCTAATGATCAGCCATGTTTGAGAACCAGAGACTGACTTTAGTTATTTTTTAAACCAAATATTTTTAAATGTATCTTTGGAGATTGTATTGAGAACATATTGCCTACACTTTAGTCTCAATTTCATACTTTACCAACTCACGCTATCTCCTTCCACTTTCTTTGAATGGCTAATATGTGGTTTATCGTTGTGGCAAATACAGCCCTGCAGAAGGATACATTCAGTTACATTTTTACTAAACCTGCTAGGTAACTTAATTTAATAGATGGGAAAGGAATTTATAATTCTATCTTTATAACACCCCAGATCATCTCCTATTATCTCAAGGGACATTGTGAAATTTTTGAAANGGATGGTACTGCCAAGCCACTGCTGGTACCTCAGGAACCTGGAGGACAGGCTTCTTGGATCCAGGGCTCTGACCTGTGAGGGGGACACTACCTGAATGCCAGTGCTACCTCCTACAGATTGCAATGAGATTCTAAGAGCAAAGAAAGAAGCTGAAGATAGGAAATGACTACTGCTGCCCAGTGAAAGGCCATTGATAGGCTGATACCTAGAAATAGCTACCAAACAGGAAGAAGGAAAATCCCTCTCCCCTATTCCTGCTGCCCAGCCTCCCTCTCAGGCATCCTGAGAGGCAGTCAGCTGACCAAAACAAAATGTAGTTTCCAGGGTCCTGGCCCTTGCATCCCAAAGCAGAGTATACAAGGTAGGGGTTGGAGCTGAGAGACAGTATTTTAATCAAACACAGGATCAGACAATCATCTGAGTTAGAACAGTGGACCTTGCTTTGGTAAGAACAGGGTTAAAAGCTTTTGTTTTCATGACTATGCATTTTTGATGGTCAAATAAATTTGGGAAAACTATATTTATAATTCTTTCTTGGAGTGTTACAAAGTCATTAGCATATTAAAGGATCTGAGAAGTCTTGCAGTAAAGGAACCTGCTTTACTTTAAGTATTTTTAAACTTTATTTAGTGTGAATTCCTTTTTCTTTTAAATATAATATTCTCCAGAATATGTGTTGTAAATGCTGTTTGTTTGGTTTTTTTTTTAAGGCTTCTAAAGTTCAAACAGCTTTTTTATCTGTTAGTTTCTAAAGCTGGAGAAAAAAGAAAAGAATATATCCAAATGAAATCAAATAATTAGGAAGAAAAGTAGAATTCTACCTGAAAAATGTTAAATAATAATTATTTCTCCTTCATGCTTCCTGATATTTGTAAAAGGGAGATCATCCACACTGCTGTGGAAGAAAATTTCTCACTCAACCCCGAGAAGAATCACTAACCACAAGCTGTAACAAAGACCACCAGCTTCAACAAAATCTGAGAGAACCAGGGCAGTGTTACATAAAATTGTACAAATCATCACAGGGCACCCTAGGGTGCCAGCTACCTTGAACATACAGAGTAGCTTTAAAATTATCCTACAGAGCTGAGTGGTTCTATTTTTACCCAAGGAGATAAAAAGAAACTCTGTTCTCTATCTTCCTGTAACTTTTAGGACTATACCCTCCACACCTGCCTCAGGCTAGAAGAGGCACCTGAGTGTAATACTCGACCCAGACAGAACTGAAACACAGAGTGCAGCACAGCAAACTCTGGGGAGCTGAACTGGAAGGTTATGTAGACACAGGGTCTGACGCCACCATTTGGCTGATGCAGATGAGTGGGTAGAAAAGGTTATCTACAAAGACAGATACTGAGAGGGAAGAAGGAAGGAAGGAAGGAAGGAAGGAGGGACGGAGGGAGGGAGGGAGGGAGGGAGGGAGGAAGGAAGGAAGGACTGCTGGATGATTTTCTAATTTCTTCCTATTTAACTAGAATGTTTCATTTTACAACACTACAATATCCAACTAATACAAGTGTCCCCATCAAGTTATGCTAACGTGGCTTTTACTTCTGAGTTGAATTTTGTTCATGAAGACAGCTGATTCCTGTTTGGAAATCTGGAAGTTTCTTAAGCAAAAACAGTTTGAATTTATTTTATTTATTTGACTGTTTCATTCTTTATCCTAAAAACAGGTACCAAAAAGTCCCAAACAGTTGAATGTGGGTGAAAGTGACCCTCACATGACTTCAGCATACCTCCTTGCATCACGATGTACTACCTACCGACCTGACACAATACTAAATTCATCCTAAGATAAAACATCGAGGCCTAATTATAGTGCTGAGAAATATTCTGTCTTATTCACGTGGAAGCTGATCAGTGAAGACTGAATACTCTGGAGGTTTTTTCTCCTACACCCACATAACAAAGGACAGAGGTTCCTGGGGCAGAGACAGGAGAAACAAGCCCAGTTAAATACCTAGTGCTTCAGGGATTAAAGTCTCTTATTCACACCTCGGTAGATATAGTCTCTTTCTGAAAGTAGGCTCCCTTCGTTGGATCTGGCTTCACTTTACAGGCAAAGCAACACTTCTGAATCTTGCCCAAGCCAGCTCTTGACCACAGGAGTCAGGACCTGTAAGTAGTTGCTTGTAATTGTGTTCTTCTTCCATAGAGAATTCGACATCCTCTGCCTTCTAAATTCACTGGCTTCATTTTGCATTTCTTTCATTTGGTTCTTACTCTTTCACCATTGTGAATTTAATCAGTCTGCTTTCCAAACTCAACTTCAGTTGGAATACAGTTTGAAACTTTCTTTTCTCAATGGCTTACAATTAAAGGCCAGTAGCCCCATCATTCCCATGTTTAGTCCTGCTCCTTGGGCCCCAGCTTATGCAGGAGGGAGTGGTCTAAAAATAAAATGGAGTGCCCTCTTGCCCTTAAGCAGAACTCTGGTCCTGATTTATTTCATAAGTAAAACTACTTCAGGGATAGTGCACAATTTAATCCCTTTGTAGTCCTGATATATTACTCCTAGTAAATATTTCAACAGTTTGCCTTTTTAACAGTTTAAAACATAGCAACATTTAAATATTTCTGAATGAGGGTGTAATTATATTGTCTGTTATTTCTGATGATTCTGGATTGTTTCTTCCTGTATTTTGTAATTGAGAATTGTGAGCTCATGTTTGGTAGGGCTTTATCCACAGCAATCCTGTGCAGCCTGGGTTGAACACACGTCTTTCTAGAGAAGGCTTTTAATTACTTCCATTGGGGGCACCAGTATTATTTATCAGCCTAAAACTGTTTTTTATTTATTTTCTCAGAGAATCTAGACCTTACAGATAGTGTAAATTCAAACCCTAAACCTGGGTGAGGGCAGCCTGAGGTTCTCAGGTTGTTTGTATTCTCAGGGTTTTCCTTCCCTTCCCTTACCCCTTTCCTTCCCCCAGTAGATCAGGCCAAACATGTAAGTCTCCCTTTGGGAAGGGATGAACATTTTCAGTTCTCCCCTTTCACAGATCGACGGTCATCCAAGGGCTCTTTATTTGAGGGTCTTAGGTCCACATTTTTGTCCCTTATGGGCCCAGAGATTTGTCTCCTGTACTTTCATGGCCACTGAAACCCAAAGGAGACTGGCAAAAAAGTAAATCCAGAGCAGTCAAAAGATCAGTTTCCAGGGTATTTCCCTTACTAGAAAGAAAGAAATTAGCATTAAAAAGTGTGCTTATCATATTTTTATCCAGCATATCTAAGTGATTTGAAGAAAGAGTTTTCAGATTATCTAGTCAGCAATATTGCTAGAAATCAAAGTCTTTTGTTGTTAGTTTTCCATATATTTATAGTTTGAACATTTCCATTCTTGTTATCTGTCAAGATTCCTTTGGACATGAAGAAATTTCTGAAAATGGACTTGGTCGCTTATAGACTTACATTGAAAATATCTTCTTAGGCCTTTCTGAGGGAGGGGTCAAGATGGTGGAGTAGTGGGTTCCTGGTGTCGCTCCCTCCCACAGAGAAACCAATTTGCAGCTTTTGAGGAGCAGTGACAGAAGACCCGAAATCTGTGCTGGAATGGACAGGAGCTGCACACCGCAGGACCCCAGTTCAGGTTGCTCCCCATTTCGTAGAGAGACTTTAGAGCTTGTGTGCCCACACACCCCAAGCCTGCTGGCTGGAGAAGGCAGGCAGGGCCAGGGCAGGACTTCCAGCACAGGCCGTCCCATCTCCATGAGTGACTTGAGAGGCTCTGGACTCCCACGCCATCCGACCAGCAGGTGAAGGCAGATGGGGTGGGACATCTGGTCCAGGTTAGTTTCTGCTGTCCAGAAGCAGCAGACCCTTCAGGATCCAAGCCAGACATCAGGGTGAAATGAGTGAACTGTGATACCCCTGGCTACAATGACAAAATACCAAAGGAAAGAAACCAGAAATATGAAATATCAAGTACATCACAACAAAAGGAAATTAATAACTTACAAGTGCTAGATCCAATAGCACAGGAAGTCTTTGAAATGACAGACAAGGAATTTAGAGTAACAATTCTAAGGAAACTAAATGAGATACAAGAAAACTCAGTGAAACAACACAATGAAATGAGAAAAAAAAATACATGATCTGAAAGGAGAATTGTACAAAGAAATCAATGCCTTGAAAAAGAATGTAGCTGAGGTTGTGGAGCTGAAGAATTTATTCAACGAAATAAAAAACACAACTAAGAGTTTAAACAGCAGGCTTGAACAAGCAGAAGAGAGAATTTCTGACCTCAAAGACAGGCTGTTTGAATTATCACAGGCAGACCAGAAAAAAGAAAAAAAGAATCAAAAAAACTGAAGAAAATTTAATAGAGATAACTGACAACCTTAAGCACTCAAATATATGAATCATGGGTATTCCAGAAGGGGAGGAAAAAGGAAATGGCATTGAAAACATACTCAATGAGATAATAGCAGAAAACTTTCCAGGTATAGGGAAAATCGCAGATCCCCAGATTCAGGAAGCCCAAAGATCACCAAACACATTTAACCCAAAAAGGTCCTCTCCAAGACATGTGACAATCAAGCTGACAAAAATCAAAGACAAAGAGAGAATCTTAAAAGCTGCAAGAGAGAAGTGTCAAGTCATTTATAAGGGAGCCCCAATCAGAATAACATCAGACTTTTCATCAGAAACTCTAAAAGCCAGAAAAGAATGGGATGATATATTCAAAACACTAAAGGACAAAAATTGCCATCCAAGAACACTTTACCCAGCAAAGCAATCCTTCTGAAATGAAGAACAGATAGTATATTTCTCAGACAAACAAAAATTGCAGGAGTTCACTACCACACGACCAGCCCTACAAGAAATTCTCAAAGAAGTATTGGGTATGATACCACAAAAACAACCATCACTACCATGGATACATGAGAAAGAACAATACCTACCAGCAAAACAAAAATGCTAACTAAAGAGAGGAAAAATAGTTTATCTATCACACCAAGAAACCAACAAATACAGATGACAAACAAAAAATTTGAAAGACAGGAACAAAAGATACTTAAGACATCTAAACAAAAATCAGTATAATGCTAGGAGTAAATCAACACCTTTCAATAATAACTCCTAATGTAAAGGGACTAAATTCCCCATTCAAAAGACACAGATTGACTGACTGGGATTAAAAAGATGGACCCAACAATATGCTGTCTCCAAGAGACTCACTTGACCTGTCAAGACACATATAGACAAAGAGTGAAAGGATGGAAAAAGGTATATCATGCAAGTAGAAATGAAAAACGAGCTGGAGTAGCTATTCTTATATCAGATAAAATAGACTTTAAAGCAAAAACCATTAAAAGAGATAAAGATGGCCAATATATAATGATAAAAGGATCTATCCATCAAGAAGACATAACAATCATAAATATATACGCACCTAATGTCAAAGCAGCCAGATTTACAAAGCAAACACTATTAGATCTAAAAAAAAGAAATAGACACTAACACCACAAGAGTGGGGGACTTGAACATCCCACTCTCATCACTGGATAGATCATCTAGGCAAAAAATCAACAGAGAAACACAAGATCTAAACAATACTTTATACCAATTGGACTTAGCAGATATCTGTAGAACATTCCACTCAACAACCTCAGAATATTCATTCTTCTCATCAGTACATGGAACATTCTCCAGGATAAACCACATGCTAGGTCACAAAGCAAGTCTTAACAAATTTAAAAAAAACTGGAATTATTCCATATATTTTTTACGGATCACAATGGATTAAAATTAGAAATCAATAATAAATGAAACTCTTAAAACTATACAAACTCATGGAAATTAAACAAAATTCTACTTAATGACATGTGGGTCCAAGAAGAAATTAAACAGGAAATCAAAAAATTTCTTGACACTAATGAAAATAATGACACATCATACCAAAACCTGTGGGATACTGCAAAAGCAGTTTTAAAGGGGAAATTTACTGCATTAAATGCTTACTTCAGAAGAATGGAAAGATGGCAAGTAAATAACCTAAAACTTCACCTTAAAGATCTAGAAAAACAAGAACAATCCAAACCTAAAGTTAGTAGACAGAAAGAATTAATTTAGATCAGAGCAGAACTAAATGAAATAGAAACACGAAAAACAATACAAAAGATCAATGAAACAAAAAGTTGGTTCTTTGAAAAGATTAATAAACTCAACAAACCTTTAGCAAGACTAACTAAGAAAAGAAGAGAGAAGACCCACTTAACAAAAATTAGAAACAAAAAAGGAGATATTACAACTGACACCTCAGAAATTCAAGGAATCATTAGAGACTATTATAAACATCTATATTCCAATTAATTTGAAAATCTGGAGGAAATGGATAAATTTCTGGATGCATACAAATTACCAAAAATGAGCCAAGAAGATATACAATATCTGATCAGACCAATAACAATAAAAGAGATTGAAGCTGTTATCAGAAGGCTCCCAACAAAGAAAAGCCCAGGACTGGATGGGTTCACTTCAGAGTTCTACCAAATCTTCAAAGAGGAACTGATACCAATTCTCTACAAACTGTTCCAAAAGATTGAAACAGAGGCCATTCTCCCAAACTCATTCTATGAGGCAAATATCACCCTGATACCAAAACCAGAAAAGATGCATCAAAAATAGAAAACTATAGGCTAATATCCTTGATGAATATGGATGCAAAAATCCTCAATAAAATACTAGCTAACAGAATACAGCAACACATACAGAAAATTATACACCATGATCAAGTGGGATTCATCCCAGGGATGTACGGTTGGTTCAACATATGCAAATCAATAAATGTGATACACCACATTAATAAAAGCAAAGACAAAAACCACTTGATCATCTCTATTGACGCTGAAAAAGCATTTGACAAAATTCAACATCCTTTCATGATAAAGATTCTCTACAAGTTCAGCATAGACAGAAAGTATCTCAACATAATTAAAGCCATATATGATAAGCCCACTGCCAATATCATCCTGAACGGGGAAAAGCTGAAAGCTTTTTCCTTAAAAACAGGAACTAGACAAGGATGCCCACTCTCACCACTCCTACTCAACATAGTGTTGGAAGTACTAGCCAGAGCAATCAGAAAAGAGAAGGAAATAAAGGCATTCAGACTGGAAAAGATGAAGTCAAGCTGTCCACTTTTGCAGATGATATGATCCTATATATTGAACAGCCTAAAGCTTCTATTAAAAAACTCCTAGAGTCGATAAACAATTTCAGCAAAGTTGCAGGGTACAAAATCAACACACAGAAATCTGTAGTATTTCTATACTCCACCAGTGAACATGCAGAAAAAGAAATCAAGAAAGCTAGTCTATTTACAATAGCCTCCAAAAAAATTAAATATTTAGGAATAAAGCTTACCAAGGATGTGAAAAATCTCTACAAAGCAAACTACAAACCACTGCTAAGAGAAACTAAAGAGGACACAAGAAGATGGAAAGATATCCCATGCTCTTGGATTGGAAG
>NW_007729290.1:227858-232573 GCF_000696425.1 Galeopterus variegatus | reverse complement strand
TGAAAATCAAGTACAATGTATTTTGAGAAGTAAAATTAAATTAAATTAAATTTTTAAAAAAAATCTTCTTAGGCAAAGTGAAATGAAGATGTGTGCAATTATCTGCCAGTCTCAATCAACATAAGCCATCAATATGGAAAGTGTAGCTCCTCCTTCTGTCCACCCCTCACAAACAGAGTTCAAAAGTTTTCTCATACTCTCCAAAACAGAGAGCGTAAATGCTTCCTTATTAGAAAGGTTCCTAGGAATCAGCTTTGGGTAAAAAAAAAAAAAAAAAAAGGAACAGCCCCATTCTCAAAGGAGTACTGACTTTTCATGGGAAAATCAGAATTTAGACCTTAAATCTAATATTTGAAAGACTTTCCATTTCCTGTTTTTCTTTGGCTTAACTTTAACAGAAATCTTCAAGTGGGGACATTACAAGATGACATCTTTACAATGCCAAAATTAACTATTTGATCAATTTAATCAAACCCAACAATCCATTTTTAAAAACTATATTATTTTATTGGATTGAGTGGTAGTAATCAGAGGGATTATTTAGAAAACAGTGAGAGTGATATTGGAAAAGTGGGTAGGGCGATGCAAATTTCATATGCTGGACAGAATATTCAGAAGGTCTATGATTTTTGAAAACTGTTAGCAATGAAATTTCTATTGTAATTTTATAGATCTTCTTAGGAATAGTTTTACCTCTCTTGGACATCTATTTTTACTGACTACCAACACAGTCAGAGAGCGTTTGGATCGAGCCTAAATTCTTCCTTCTGCAATTCAAACGTATTTCCTCTTGTTCTATTCTTAATGGAGACCAGATTCTTACAAATAACCCTTCATCTTCATGGAGACCCACTCTTGCAGCCACGCATTCCATTACGTTCTGTTAGTTACCCAGCCACCATGGAGGATATCCTGAAGGGAAAAGTTCAAGATCAAACAAGACTTCTCTCTTTATGAACTAATAAATATAATTTTCTCCTTTCTAGCTTTAACAGTGAGCATTTCTCTTCAAATAACACATTGAGGCCAAAGGTGCTACAGGAAAAGTATCACTTTTAAATCCCACAGAGGCTTGAAAATAATACTCCAGTAAACATTTCCAAATAATGCTGTGTGTCGAATAATTATAGTTTGAGTTTTTCTATCATCAAAATCAAGTAGCTGATTCTCCATTGCCTCTTTTGCTCTACAAAACAATCCTGACTGTTTCTGGCACAAATTATATTGCTCAAATTATATTTATATATATATATATTGCACAAATTATATTGCTTTGATTCTGTCTCTGATTCTGTGTGACTCCGTTTCTACAATGAAGTAAAATGGAGTGTTAATTCAATATTAATCTGGATAACTAAATTCTATCACCTCTATTCATCATCTATCCTGTATTTCTGCTTTTCCTCCCATCACCCAAGCACGTAAATAAATACAAAGTCTTTTATCTTCAATAATCGATTCTTATGTGTGACATTTTCTGATATTTACATATTTTTTTCACTTCATTTTTCCACACAGGTCTTCTCTATATATGTCCATTTATCCCAGAGAATACCCAGGTATTCATATGATCATTCTAAAAGACGACAAGATAAAACCATTTATAACTATTAATAGTTACTAATTAAATACTTCTTATATCCCAAAATTTCTGTTAGGTGCCTTATACATTACCATACTTAACTCTCTTTTAGAAACCTGTTATGAGTTGAATCGTGTCCTCCAAAAAAGATATGTTGGAGTTCTAACTCCCAGAACCTCAGAGTATGACCTTATTTGGAGACAGGGTCTTTACAGAGGTAATTAAGTTAATGTGAGGTCATTAGGGTGGGGCCATAATCCAATACGCCTGGTATCCTTATAAAAAGGGGAAATTTGGACACAGAGAAGGCCGTGTGAACATGCAGACAGCCATCTACAATCTGGAGAGGGAGACCTGGAGCAAATCTTCCTGCACAGCCCTCAGAAGGACCAACCCTTCTGATACCTTAATATCAAACTTTTAACCTCCAGAACTGTGAAACAATAAATTTCTGTTGTTTAAACCACTCAGTTTGTTGTACTTTGTTATGGCAGTCCTAGAAAATGAATGCACAACCCTACAATTTAAGTCTTATTCCCTTTTTATAAACAAGGAAACTGAGGCATAGGAGGATTAAGAAACGTGCCCAAAATCATATGGGTGGTAAGTGGTAGGGCTGTTAACCTAGATCTGTTTTGTTCTAAAGCTCCGTTCTTTCCACTATATCACCCTGCCTCCAAACTCATTTTATACTGCCTTAAGTTGTTAGTTTGATTTGGAGAATCAAGATGGCAGAACAGATGGTCCCCAGTATCACTCTGTCCCCAAATCAACCAACTTACAACCATTAAAAAGCAAAGACTACCAAGCCGGGGCCACTAGAGCTCAGGGGAAGAGGAGGAGAGACCTATGGAGTTCTAGCCCCAGCCATTTCAAGGCTGGCTCTGTTGAGCTCATGGAGCAAGAGCTGGCAAAAACCACAGCTGTGACCTTTGTGTGAAGCTGCTTGGAGACTGCAGGGTAGAGGAGGACCTTGGTGGCACCCAGGCCAGCAAGACCTGACAGAGTTCTTGTGGACCCACATACTAGTGAAGGGCCATAGACAACTGAGAAAAGGAGCCACTCAAAGGCCAGTGAGTCATCACAAGGGACTGGCACATGGCCTGCCCCATAGGAAGTGTTTGGAATGCAGGTGGAGGAGGAGATTAGCTCACTGGGGGAACACTGGGGCACAGCATGGACAGCTGATCTGCCCTCCAATCAGCACAGGACCACTCAGTGGAGACTGGCCAGGAATACAGAACTGCAGGGGTGTGGTTTGTTGAAAAGACTCAGACCCAGGGCTGGCCTGGTGGCGCACTGGAGAATCCACCGCTTGGGAGCGCGGCGGCGCTCCCGCCGAGGGTTCAGATCCCACGTGGAGACCGGTTCCCGCTCGCTGGCTGAGCGCAGTGCGGGCGCAACACCGAGGGTTGCGAGCCTGTTGACGGTCCCCGGTACGGGCGCAACACCAAGGGTTGCGATCCCGTTACCGGTCAGTAAAAAAGACAACAAAAGGAAAAAAAAAAAAAAAAGACTCAGGCCCAGACCAGAGTTTCCACACAACCCAGGTGTACCAGACCTCACAAGACCTGGAAGTGCTTACAAGGTCACCAATTAAAACTTGAGCTGCACAAAAAGCCTTTCAAAGGGAATCAGCAGCAAAGCAGAAATTTAGCTCAGGAAGTTCCCCCATTTTAGAAGTAAGCAAAGGACAACAAATTAGTTCCAGTGAAGAGTTTAAGTAGTGGGGTATCTAATAATCCAATGCAGAACTGAAAGAAAACACAAAAATCCCACAGATCAGAGAAAAAGTTCTGATATTAACCAGTAAAAGTCTGACATCACCAAAGAACACCTATAAAACCTACAAGACCTGGAAGCCACCTGGGCTCCCAAGCTGAGATGAAGGGGCTCCGATGGCCTCAGCCACGCCCCTCCCTGCCATCTGCATCCAGCCCAGTGATGACTGAATTTCTGCACAAGCCCCCTGTGTTCCCGAGATAGGGTGCGGGGTGCCAAGAGCCTTAGCCACTTCCCACTCATGTCCACATTCAGCCTGGTGATGACCAAGCTGCTGCAGAAGCCCGTCAGGCTCCTGAGCCAGAGTACAGGTTCCTAGGGCCTCAGCTATGCTCCCCTCAACATCTGCATCAAGCCCAGCAATGACTGCACCACTGCTGGAAGTCACCTGGGCCCCTGAGTTGGAGTGGGGGGTTCTGATTGATTCAGCCATACCCCTCCACCCTCAACAACCAGGCCAGCAAAGGAGCCAGCCATAGGCCGGCCCAAACCTCCCCACCCCACCTCTGTTTCACTACCCACTCCCCCTCCTACCACTCTGCAACTACATCTTAGAATGCAAAAATTAATAATAATAAATAAATAAATAAATTTTTAAAAAATGTTATCAGTTTCTTTTTTCATCCATACATCTAAGAAAACACACACACATACACACACATACACTGCACTTGGGCTTACAGAATATACCTAGAATTGAATAGTCAAGGTATTTTTATATTATGTATTCTGAGGAAACTTTCTGAAGACCCTTTTCCCATGTTTGGGTAGTGAGTTGTCATAGAAAGCTCAAGAGATATTGTAGAGAAGTTGACCTGGCCTGGGAAAAGCAGTCATTCACTGGTGCCAAAGGGTATCACTCGCCTTGCCCTGGAAATCAGTGGAGGATTGGAAAGGTAAAACCAGACGTGAGTGAGAGGGCCTTACAATGCTGAGAGAGTTTGTGCTTGCCCACCTGAAGCTGGACATGGGGAATGGAAGGAAATGGAGTAATTTTCCTGGCAGAGGATCCAATGGATAATAAAACAGTTCAAGTTGGGAGGGAGGAAATAAGATACCCAGAGAGCAGGTGGTTAAAAATGAAGAATCTGGGGGGGCCGGCCCGGTGGCGCACTGGATAGTGCGCCGCTTGGGAAGCGCGGCGGCGCTCCCGTCCGAGGGTTCGGATCCCACATACAGACCGGCTCCCGCTCACTGGCTGAGCGAGGCGCGGGAGCAACGCCGAGGCTTGCGATCCCGTTGCCGGTCCCCGGTCCGTTGCGGGGGCAACACTGAGGGTTGCGATCCGTTGCCGGACACGGAAAAAAAACAAAAAAAACAAAAAAAAAAAAAAAAAAAAAAAAAAAAAAAA
>NW_007729290.1:217531-226912 GCF_000696425.1 Galeopterus variegatus | reverse complement strand
AAAAAAAAAAAAAAAAAAAAAAAAAAAAAAAAAAAAAAATGAAGAATCTGGGGCCGGCCCTGTGGCTCACTTGGGAGAGTGTGGTGCTGGTAGCGCCGAGGCCACGGGTTCTGATCCTATATAGGGATGGCCGCTGCGCTCACTGGCTGAGAGTGGTGCAGACACCGGGCCAAGGGTTGCGATCCCCTTACGGGTCAAAAAAAAAAAAAATGAAGAATCTGGGAGGAAAGAAAGATTTCCCAATTTTTAATACCTGCTATTGCCAAAACTCTGGTCCAAGGATTAGATATGCCAAGAAAGAAGCCATTACCTACAGAGATGTGGAGGTGTGATCTGCTCACTCCATGAGGGTGCCCAGCCCGGGTGGCAAGTGAGAGCTGAAATTCAGCCTACATTTCTTCTACCAGCCTGTGTGCCATGGTGCTGCACTGTGCCTGATCAGCAAAAGAGCCTCTTTAATTCCCACAAAAACATCCCATAGGCTACCGTGGCCCTATGTGGGAAATCATTATCTCGAGATCAGGGCATTTGTATTAAACTCTCTGACAGGATGTGGAAAAGAACAGAGCACATCGGTTACCACAGGATCAGAAAGCAGTACTTCATAAACATGGTAGGTCGATGCTTTTGAGATTTGCCTTGTTTCCTTTAAGGTTTTTTTTTTTTTTACTTCTTGTTGCTATTTGTTACTGTTGGAAAGTCCCTTTTGTTGAGCTAAATGAAAAATAAAATTCTTGTTTTGGCTTTTTCCACATTGGGTCCAAAATTTCAAGAGAAAAAATACAGCAGGAGGGCTGTGTGAGCTGCTACACTCATACACATAGTAGTGAAGTGCTGGGGCTCACTGGTTGGTCTGACAGATATATGAGGCCCAGCTCTGCTGTGCAAACTAGGCAAATTAACCAGCAGGAGGGCTGTGTGAGCTGCTACACTCATACACATAGTAGTGAAGTGCTGGGGCTCACCGGTTGGTCTGACAGATATATGAGGCCCAGCTCTGCTGTGCAAACTAGGCAAATTAACTTTTTTTTTTTTTTCCTTTTTGTCTTTTTTTTTTTTTTAACTGACCGGTAACGGGATCGCAACCCTCGGTGCTGCACCCGCACCGCGCTCAGCCAGTGAGCGGGAACCAGTCGCCACATGGGATCCGAACCCTTGGCGGGAGCGCTGCCGCGCTCCTAAGCAGCGCACTCTCCAATGCGCCACCGGGCAGGCCCCAAATTAACTTTCTAAGTCTCATTTTCCTCTCTATGAAATTCACTCAACAAATATTTACCCAACATTTACCCAACAAATCGTAACCAGGCAGCTTCTATGTGCCTAGTACTGTTTCAATATTCCCAGGGCTTGTTCACATAAAGATTAAATTCTAGATTGGGGTGGTAGGAAAGGATAAAGACAGACCACAAGCTAAAATATAAATATAACTTAATGGATGAATGCTCCCTCTCCTCATAAATACATCGACATGCTTTCTCCTTTGCCTTTCTTGGTACCCTGTTAACCAGAGCTTCTATCTGCCAGGGAGTGGGGGAGGGAGACAGTAATGCAGCAGGAGGACAACACAATTTAAAGAGCTAATATTTAGTTTTAATATCAAAATAGGATTTCTAAGTGAACAGCAAGATAATCCTCGAAATCCAGGTTTTTTGAGCAATGCTATCGAGGATTGGCTGACTATATCATAGAGTTTAAAGCATGCCTGGAGTGTACTCATACCTGGAACAGAGAGAAGAGGGACACGAGGCAGAGGAAGTTGGAAATGCAAGAAGTGCGGGAGAGGAGAAGAGGAAGTCAGACACCAGTGTTTTGTTCTCTGCCCCATTTCCTTGGGCAGAACCTCAAACACCTGGATGGGTGTGAGAAGCCTGAGCACGTCAGGGTTTGGGGCTCACTTCCACAGGTGTAGTGTAGACAGGTTCCCAGGCAGGGCTGTTAGTTCAACTATAGGAAGCCCAGTTGAGTTTGAATTTTAGATTAGCAACCAATAATTTTTAATATAAGTACCTCCCATGCAGTATTTGGGATATACACTAATTTTTTCCATTGTTTATCTAAAATCCAAATCTAACTGGGCTTCCTCTATTTTTACTTGCTAAATCTGGCAACTCTACCCCAGGAGAACCTCTGCCCTGGGGCCTCAGCCCCCCTGGCATGGGAGGGATAGCACAGAAGTGCAGCAGAAGTGTCGACAGAGGGGCCTAAGGAAGCGTTCTTGCTCCACATGTAAAGTTCTTGGATTGTCTGGCCCACGACAAGTGCTCAATAAATATTACCTATTATTACCAATAAAACAAGTAGCAAAACACCCCCGAAGGTCCCTGGAGAAGATGGGGGAGGAGGGCGGGGGAGAGAGAGGAATATAGCCAGCAAGAATAGAAGAAATAGGGATAATATTATTACTCCAGGAATGAATTGTCACTGGCAAGACTCATATTAGATAGAAGACTGGTGAGGCATGCCAGTTTCAGGAACAAATGTTCAGAATCCAGCCCTCCTGATGATCAGCGAGTCTCACTGGGCCCTGGGCCAATGGAATAAAAGAATACAGAGCTCTAACAGCACGAAGGACTGTAAGCCTGGAAATACAGTAGCTCACCATTCATTCTGCTTAAGGGAAACAGGAAGAGATCCAGAGATGTGTTAGAGACACAGAAGTGTAAGTCTTTTAAATTAAGTGGAGTGAAGTAGTATTACTGCATTGGAAAACAGCTGTAAAGTCAGCTACCAACTAAAACAACCAGAAAATTCCTTGCTGTTGAATCAAACTCAAGAAAAGCATAGAGTGATCAGCTTTGCCTTCTGAGTTTATGGCTAAACACTCCTAATTAGTAATGAGAAATAATGTCCTAATACCAAATTAAAAAGTTAAAATGGTAGTCATGAAATTGACAACTAGCTGGGAAATCTGCTTTCCCCCCTACCCCTTTGGAAAATATGCTTTTACTTATAGGCTATTCAGCCTTAAAATTTTCAAATGATCTTACAGAACCATGAAAGAATTTCCGCAGCAATTCTTATCAGCTAAGAAGCCATAAAACGTATATGTAATTTTCTTCCTGATGATTGGCATAGGAACTTGGAAAATTGGCAGACAAAAATGATGACTGACAATTTCTACATAGCATCTTGTCTGCTTCGCATTGTAAAATCATTCACTGTGATGATTTCACACATTCTTAAGCTCAGCGTATATGACAATGGCCTTGCATATTGATGGTCCAGAAAGTTAGCCCTGAATTAGTTGCTCTTCAGAGCAATGGTTTGTGCCAATCAGACACATCCTAGCCTGAAATATCCACGGTTTACATCATATGCTTTTAATGAGACTACTGTGGGTTATTGGATGAAGCAGCTAATAATATATATTTTTTATTTTTTAGTGACATATTGACACAAAATAAAGGAATTTCTTTGTAAGAGAGTGAATTGTTGCCCTGTAAACTCCTACATCACTGTTCTGCCCTTTTGAGAAAAAGCTACAATTTTTATTTTGTTAAGAAAGGATACCAAACCAAAGAGCTAAATGCTAACAGTCTGAAATACCACAGAAGCACAGCTAAATAACCATTTATGCTGTCCTCAGATATCTAAAGTTTTGTAGTCTGATCACATTTTTTCCTAAGAGCCTCCCCCAATATGAACTAATTGTGTGTTAAGGTTCCATCAGAGGAATTACAGTCACAGCAAAACACTGTAAGGAAAATGTTACCAAGGGAGAAATAAAGAAAATTACAGTATATGAAGTATTTTATTCATGATAAACAAGGTACAAATATAGGATTTTCTTGTTTATAATTTAAACTAAATACAAATTTAGAATAATTTCCCCAGACTACCTAAAATTTCATTTTTTTATCAAACAGTTTTTTCATCAACCATACAAGTTAAGGTGCTAAATTGATTAGGAAAGACTGGTTAAAGTACTGAAAAGGTTAAGCATCACTGCTTGGGCCATGCAGGAACTTAAATTTGTAATTCATGGATTAAGTTTTATCTCTCCATTAAAAACATCTTCAAAGGACTTTTACTAGGCAACAATGTTGGTGATAAGTCAACATTATAGCTATCAATTGTGTTATTAAAAATATTTGAAACTGGGCCGGCCCATGGCTCACTTGGGAGAGTGTGGTGCTGACAATACCAAGTTAAGGGTTGAGATCCCCTTACCAGTCATCTTTATAAATAAATATATATATATATATATATTCAAATATATATATATATTTGAAACTAATGAAGTCACTTTTTAAAATGTACACAATTAGTATTAATAATTCAGATTATTTTTTTCTTTTCAATAGATTCAGTATCATGAGGTTTGTGGTGGTTTCTCCTCAATTTTGTTGTGAAGTAAACCAGGTGATCCATGAACCACTCAGGACTTCTTGAGAGTAGCGAAACCAACACCAGCACCTAAGACAAAAATGTGATCCTCTGAGACAGTTTTTATAAAACACAGTAAATTCTGACCTTACACAGAATATTTGAACTTTAGATAATCTCTGACGATGGATTTTTTTTTTCTTTTTTTTCCAGCTATATTGAGGAGGCAATTTTAGTTGATTGCCCTGGGTTGTAATTACAGTAAGTGGCTTTGACTTTTAAAATATAAAATGAAAAGCCAAGATACTGTAATAATCAATGTCAAAATGGTCATATTTATGATAAAATTTTATCAATTCAAGTAACTAGATAAAACAAAATGTCACTTTTCAAATGGTCGTTGACAACAGTCAGTCAGAATCATAGTATTGAATTCCACTATATGGAAGTCAATTATTTAACAGTTTAGAATGGCTGTTTCTCTTCATTATTCCTATGACAATTCTCCTTCCTTTTGGCTCTTCTCAAAGACGTGTCCATTAGTGGTGGTAAATAAAAGCAGGTGCAATTCAAAGGAACACTATGGCAATTCTGGCAAAAGTATGAATGGGGAGGGGTGTGAAGTAATTGGCTACAATTGGCACCAACCATATTACCCTGAGCACTCAATAAATCCTTAATTAATTAATTAACTAGGAACCCAATAAATTTTTGCCTTCTGGCCATTATCACATCTAATTAAAAGTTGATTGTAGCTATAACACCATAAGAAACTACCAATGATCATAAGTTATATTTAAAAAAATTAATGGCAGAGTTAGTGCCCACTCCAAATACACATAACTTTATTATTTCAGTCTCACAAAGCATTTGAAAACCACAGCTGTTGATAATGCCTTTGATTTGCCAGGTCCTGTAACAGTCCACTTACATTGCCTTGAACATGGCATTTGTACCACATTAAAGTTTGGCAAGCTTAATCTTTGCTAACCACTGGCAAATGTGAACATGCTATAAAATATAAAAATATATTTCAGCCAAAGCCATTATCAGGTATACATTTGTTTGGATTTGACTGTGAACCTCTAACTTGATCATGTGCAGTTGGCATCTGTACATTTGGCGCAGTGGTTATGCTTGCAATTTATATATTATGTGCCCGACAGCCAACTAAAGCTCAAAGTGTTGGTGGAGGAAGAAAAGAAAGGAAAGAGGAAAGCAATCCCATTTTACATCTGTTGGTGGGAGAAAGAACTTCCACAGACTCTTAGAACTCTTCCAATGGCGATCTTCCCCATCCTCCCACCCTACCTGTCCCACACTAAAAATATTTTTGAGTAGTTTGTGTATTCTCTCACACTATCCTATAAGAGAATACCCTTGCATTTATCTGGCTACACACCTCATAAAAAAGGAAAAACTATGTTTTCTGGCTGTTTACCAACACAAAGCTCAAGCAAACCATCATCTCTAATATTCTAACACAATGTAGTTCCTCAGTCTGGAAATTAACACCATCATAGAGGAATAGAGGCTGAGGGACATCCCCAGGTGCAGGTGGTGTATAACATTGAGATTATTTTTCTTTTTTGTTCATCCACTCATTTAGACAAGGCTGGTCAGAGTAACGTGTGACACAGGGTGGAGTTGTTACTTAGTCCCACTCTCTCTCCCCAAAGGGCATCATAGCAAAATTTACATTAAATTCCCATTTGCTGACTACGTTTTCCACTTAATAACTCAAAAAGCTTTCAGTTATGGCATCATGTACTTATCTCGTGACATGTCGCAAAGTAGAAAAGGTAGAATTATTGGGCCAAGCCCGTGGCGCACTCGAGAGAGTGCGGCGCTGGGAGCGCAGCAGTGCTCCCGCTGCGGGTTCAGATCCTATATAGGGATGACGGGTGTGCTCACAGCGCTCACTGGCTGAGTGCGGTGCAGCCGGTCTCGAAAATGACAAAAAAAAAAAAAAAAGAAAGAAAGAAAGAAAAGGTAGAATTATTGGGCCAAGCCCGTGGCGCACTCGAGAGAGTGCGGCGCTGGGAGCGCAGCAGTGCTCCCGCTGCGGGTTCAGATCCTATATAGGGATGACGGGTGTACTCACAGCGCTCACTGGCTGAGTGCGGTGCAGCCGGTCTCGAAAAGGACAAAAAAAAAAAAGAAAGAAAGAAAGAAAAGGTAGAATTATGTAAGCATTACTTTCATCGTACAGAACTGAAGGGAAAGGTCACTTGCCTACAGCAGGACCAGAATCAGCATCCTCTCATCTTAGCTCTCCACTCAAGCCCACCTTTCAGTGTCTCATGACAAGGACCACGTTCTACGTATATTTTTCAGTGTCCAGGAAATGGATGCCTCCAATGAATAAAGAACACAGAACATAAACAATACCCATGTTCTGAGGTTAAATCGGATTTAGTTCTGCCAAAGGAAATAAGGCAAATCAACCCCTCTCAAACAAACCAAAACAAAGAAACAGACCCTTCTTCCTGGCAGTCATTTACTTACTCACTCATTCAACAATTATTGAGCTTCTCCTAAGTTCTACATGTTATCTTTTACATTGTTCACTTCAGAGAGTGAGATAACATGTAAAAAAAAATACTTATCACAGTGCCTGATGTGTGGGAGGTGATCAATAAAAGTAGATTTCTTTCCACCTCGAATGTTTATCCTTGAACTAATCAATAGATCAAAATCAATATGCAATATTAAAAGTGATTCACTTCTGATCCAGAGCCATCATTCCTTTACACCTTCCCTATATGTAGTTACATACTGTGACATTTAGGCATGAGCTATTGAGCCAGGGAGGATACACCACACTCAGGCAGAATCATGGCTTGTGATTCTTGGTTTGCTGTTTTTTGTTGCAAAAAAGGAGAGGAAAGGGTCAGTCGGGGTATCCCAACATTAACAGGCTTCGTCTGTAGACACATACACACACACTTTGGGGAGGAAGCATTGTTAATCAAGACAAATAGCATTGCAGTTGAAAATAAACATTTACTATCTTCTCTGGTTGTTTGACTGAATTTAACTTTCATTTACAAGCAATTTATACAAATAGATACAGCCTTAAAGCCACCACTTTCTGCCCTATCTTGCATCTAATTTTCTACTTGCTTTTTTTTCCCCCTCCTGCTTGGCTCCCCAAACTAGGTCATATATGAAGGGAAAGCCTATTTGAGGCAATCGATTTGTACCTTTCAGTAGTTCTCATGATCTATGCTAATCACTATCAAAAAAATTGTTCAAGTGGCCATCCACACTGATCGCTGAGAAATCTATAATGAGCAGATCCTTGTATAAACACAGACATAAAAGTAGTTGCAGGTCCAAGATCTTTAAAGAACTCATCTATGACCTCTACTGGTCATATTACTAAAATACTATAGCTTATCATTCTTTCAGAAGTGTTTTCATATTTTCATTCATTCATTTAACACGTACTTTTTTTTAGCACTTACTATGGGCTAGGCACTGTTTAAGGTATGACAATAGACAAAACAGACAAAACTCCTTTTCTCTTAAAATTAGCAGGGGAGACATTTAAACTATAAACGTAAATAAGCTCATTGTATTTTAGAAAGTAATAACAGCTTTTAAAAAGAGAAAAAATAGATCACGGTAAAGGCAATCAAAAGTACTAAGGAGAAAATGTTTATGTGCTGTGAAATTAAACGTTTCTCTGTTTTCTTATAAGTAAAATAAAGAATTTCAATTGATAGTTATTTGAAACACTTGCAAAAAAAAAAAAAAAAAAAAAAAAAAAAAGAAGTACTGAGGAGGTAGAGCCAAGAAGCAGAATTGAACTGGGTACTTAGGATAAGCGTCAGCAAAAGGGTGGAATTAAGCAAATTTCTGAAGGAGATGAGAAACTCAGCAACTGAAGATCTAACAAACAGCAGTTTCTCAACTAGTTAAATTAAACATCATCCTGAAAGTAGTGTTCTTTTTCACAGACAGTTTCTAAGACTTCAGAATCAGTCAGACTTGTGTTCAAACCCTGTATTGGTCAGCTTTTGCTGCAGTGACAAACAACCCCAAATTCACAGTGGCTTATAAAACAAGTATTTATTTCTTGCTCACGTTTCATAGGGTGCAGCTGTAGGTTGGCTGTGACTCTTATGAGCTCAGCTGGATTCAGCTCAGCAACATGTGTTCCTCTTTCCAGGAACTAGGGCCAAAGGAAAAGCTCCCATCTAAAGCAAGCTGCTCTTCTGAAGGAGAGAAAGGCTGAGGAAGGGCTAATCAAACCACACAGTCTACAGCTTCTGCTCACATGTGGCACATACCAAGTCAAACTGGCCAAGCCCAAATCAGTGAGACAGGGAAGTATATTCTGCCTACACAGAAGTATGGCACAGGCAAGGAGGGAATAGAGAACAAAGAATGCAATTTAACCTTGATGAGTTACTCCTCACCTTTCAGTTTATATGATCTATGCCAATTGCCACCACTAAATTGTTCATGTGGCAATCCACACCGATCACTGAGACATCTAGAATAAATAGATCCTTCATAAAAACACACACAAAAGTACGTGCAGCTCCGAGATACATTGCAGGTCTCCGAATCTTACTTTGTCCATCTGTGAAACAGGAATAAGAACAGACCACCTGGAAAGAATAAGGTCATGTTTGTGAATGCGTTTAGCACAATAACTGACATAATAAGCATCAATAGTATTGGTATTATTATTTATTTGTTTATTTTGGTCCTCTTCCAAAGGCGGCATCACTGACCCAATTTCTTTGGAGGCTGAAGGGGCAATGGAGACATATTGGAAAATTGAAGAGCCGGGGACTCAAGAAATACGGACTTTTTCTGACTCCGAATCCGCAATAAATTACTAATTGATAAAATGAGGCAGCTGTCTAGATGATCTCTAAGATTTCTTTCAATGGGAAAGATCCTCAATTTGGGATAAAACATACACTGTAGGTTTTCTCTCTAAAGCCGCTGTTTAGTTTTAACACCAGGTGGCGCTGGACAACAACTTAATGGAAAAGGAGGCTTCTTTTTTTTTTTTTTTTTTTTTTTTTTTTTTTT